>NC_061094.1:51013535-51023535 GCF_015104395.2 Macrobrachium nipponense
GCATTCTATTAGCCATTTGTGTGGTAACATGTCGAAGGCTTTGTAGCGCAACTGCAGGGGCTTGCGCCTGCCCAATCAGAATAAGACCATTGACACCTCAACCAACCATACGAACGAGGCATGTAACGTCACGACGTTGAAGTCGTTACAGACATTTCATTCTGCAAATGAAATAATTACAATAATATTTTTATCCTACTTTACAGAGAAAATGTCAACAGACCTAAATTAAAATTAAATTACACTTACATTACAACTTACAAAAAACAATAATAAGTATATTACAACAAAACCAATCAAAACAGAAGTAACAAATTTGAATTTGAATCGACCAGTAAATTACAAATGGAATTGATCAATCAATACAGTTACTTACTCCAAGCTATTTAGTTGAAGGGCGCAGTCTTATTCTAAATTATTAATGGCGATCTCGAAAGAGAACCGCCCAGCTCCAGGCCTCAAGATCAAGTGTAAAACAACGATTCTTTGGGCAGATTTTCGCTTGTTAAAGAATTCGTCCAGTACCTAGTTTGGCAACTAAACGACCCCTAATTTTATAATTGGCTAGTTCAATATGGAAATAGAGAACGCGATTCGTGTCTGTTTACACTCCGGAGCTTTATCTTGGGTTAATTTTTGCTGTTATAAATTATACACGTTTTTTTTATGAATATTTAAAATTCACTTTTGAACCTTTTTTGTAACAAATTTTACATACTAGAGTTATAGATAAAACTTGATCTCATTTGATAAATAAGCAAAAACAGGAACTTGATTTTTTTTTTTAATTTTTAACTTTTTTTTTTTTACTTTTTTTTACTTAATAAGAACATGAAACAAAACGACAACATATAGAAAAAGTACTCATTTAGATGAAATTGCACTTTTTGCGACAAAATTTTACGTTATATGCAACTGAAAATCACACGTATGTTACTGTAAATGTCTACAAATCAGTACGTTCATTGTTCCTCAGAATGACAACCAAATCTCTGACCGACTTAGTGACAAACTTAGATTTTTCATCAGACTTATACCGCACCGATACTGAACGTGTTATATTATCAGACGACTTGTTTTCAGAAACAACTTCGCCCCAATGCCACTTGTTACGCACGGGATTAGTATCTCTGATTATTACAATATCATTTATCTCTACTCCCCGGTTGGAATCTGACCACTTTTCTCTGGGAAGAAGAGCTGGAAAAATTTGATCATACCATATTTCCACCCCCCATGCTTTACGTTTTTTTTTCAAAAAAAGTTCATTCAGTGCGAGTATTTTTGTGTACTCTATTTGCTCAGGTGTTTTAGCCAACTCGAAATCTAAAAGTTCACTGATATCACCGCTTGATCTACCCAAAATAAGGTCATTTGGACGTAGTAATCTCACAGCGTCTAATTTGGCAACATTATTTCTATGAACACCTAAAGGCCTATCATTTATCATATCAGCAACACTGTACATTAGTCTCTGCAAACGCAATTTAGTAAAATCAGGTTTTCTCGAAGCAGTGACAGCTTCTAAAGTGTTCTTCACAGTTCTGATCATCCTCTCAGCTTGTCCAACTGACGAATGAGCTCCAGATGGTACGAAGTGCCAGGTTGTTGTTTCGGGATTTGTCTGAATCTTTGCCATCTTGGTATGGTTCCAAAGGCTCTCCATGACTTTGCAGCACCACGGATTTGCGAACCAAGATCTGCAGTCACAGACGTGGGTTTTCCGCGGATTCTAGTGAAAGCATCGAAACCTGCAAGGAAGCAGTTGGTATCATAACCTTCAAGGACCTCTATGTGGGCCGCACCAGATGCACGATACACGATGACCAGAATCCAGGCTTTACCAGAATTTACCCGGTAATTTCTCGTCTCGCGGCAATCTGCGATGGTATTGAACGGACCAGCTATGTCAATGACCACATGCTAGAATACTGGCGATCGCACAAGTTGTTCCACCTTACGAGGAGCGATCTCTACTTGGGTGATCTTCTTCCGTAGAAAGCGACAATATGGGCACTGCGACACAACTTTGCTGACGAACCGTTTACCGTTGAGGATCCAGAACTGCTCACGTACTAGGGCAAGAGTAGTATCCGCACCAGAGTGCTGCGGTTGGTGACATTTACGCACCAAGATCTCTGCAAAGGGTTCAGAGTATGGTATAATCGCAGGCGGGTTTGATAGAGCGGCACCAGTACGACCTAGTGCTCTCCACACACCGTCGGCATCCAGTATTGGGTTCAGTGACTTTAGCTTATGTTCCACATCTAACGGTAGCGACTGCTGAGCCTGTTGAATAAGAAACAATTTTGATATTACTAACTCACGCTTGGTAGGCACAAATGTATCATTTTCAGCAAACCATCTCGAACGTTCTGCTTTTGTCATACTACTGATGGCAACTGGAGTAGTCTTCACTGTTCTCTTCAGTCGATCTCTGAAAAATTGTGAATCATTTTCCATAAATCTTATGATTCTAGAGATGAGACGTTTAATCTTCATCAGGCTGTCATTTTTTTCGACCGTTATGTTAAATGTTTTTAGGATATCAAGAATAACTGAATAATCTTCATTTGTTCCACCATCAATCTGGACACATAGTGACTTGCATCTTCCAATGGTCATCCGTGGATCTTTTATTCTTATGTCCAGATCTTCTTTTTTCGCATGAACTTCATTTGCATGTTTGATTGGCCATTCGCTGATGTCCTTCTTCATGAAGTCTGGACCTTTTTGCCATCTGTAATCCTTTCCCATTTCAGATGGGTTAAGACCGCATGACGCATCATCGGCAACGTTGTTTCCAGAGTCCACATGGTACCAATTGCGAATACCAGTCAGAGTTTGTATTTCACTGATACGGCTGGCTGTCCACATGTTGTACTTGTGGGGCTCATGACGCAGTTGTCCCAGAACTATGGTGCTGTCAGTTAGCAGCATTACGCTTTCAAAAATGAAGCTGGATTTTTTTACAATAGTCTGTTGCATTCTGGCACCCAGCAGACATCCAAGTAACTCACCACGGGGGATCGTTAACGTCGGAATTTGTGGCCAAGGTTTTGCCTTTGACATGGCAAGAACAGATGCTCGCTCGCCATTTTCCAGCTTCCAGTTGTAGTACGCGATACATCCATAGGCAGTCTGAGAACTATCACAAAAAATTACTAGAGTGGGTTTGCCAACTGCAGTTTCCGGTGTAAGACAGCGAACAAACCTAACTTCTTTTAGACCGTAGATCGAACGAATCACTTCTTTACACCGACTGCGGGTTGTAGGTAGGTCATCGTTACCATCTAGGATCGGATCATCCCATTCCTGTTTGAGGCGGAATATTTGACCTAGTTCGTGCTTCAGGCAGATGATAACCGGAGTTGCAAGTCCCGTCGGATCATAGATGGTTGCTATGATCTGTAGATAATTTCTTCGACTGAAAGTGTCAGGGAAGGAATCATCAAAGTCTTCTAAACTGATATCTTCCTCTGATCTAATGCCTCTCCTTTTCTTTGAGAAGTTAATCCTACCTGAAATGGAAATTTCATTGTTGGTAGAATGATATATTATACCCAGGATCCTTTCCTGCTCTGGTGTCTGTCGCACATTGTCAGGTACATCCGGGCACTTCTTTATGTCGGCATCAATATCACTTTCACTTCCACCGATCATGAAATGCTTTATGATGAAGGATGCCTCACTGAGGACAATGTTGAGTTCCTTAGCAAGTTGTAATGCCGTGGAAACATCATCAACACTTGTAGTACCATCATCAACATACAAGTTCGATTTTACGAATTCGTATACCTGTGGGTACTTGTCCTTGAATTTCTCAGCTATGATGAGCATTGCTACACTGCATATACCACCTGCCGGAGTAGTTCCCCAGGAGTTTCGAAGTAATCGCAGCGTCTTTACTTCTTTTTCCTTATCCAGTTGATTCCACAAAAGGCGGTGCAGATGAGATTCTTCTGTCTCAAGGCGAACAGTGAAGTATGCTTTACTTATGTCCATTGCAACCGGTATTTTTCTTTCCTGGAACCTCAACAGCAGGGTTGGAATTGGTGGAATCAAATTTGGTGGTGGTTCCCACAAGAAGTTTATAGCCTTGCCTTTAAATGGAACACTTGCATCAAATATGATTCTGAGTGGGGTTGAGGAACTATGCTCATTAAAGTGTGCGAAATGACAGATGTAGTAGACTTTGCCACCATTCGATTTCCACTGCACATCCTCCTCAGCTGTAACCTCTGTCATATAGCCGTCATTGATCAACTTTTCAAATTCTTCTACATACCAGTTCTTTAAAGCTTCGTTTCTGGACATGGTACGTGTTAACGAATTTAGGAGTTTGAGGGCAATAGGTCGATTGTCCGACAAGGTACGGAAGCTTTCCTTCCATGGTAATTTGAAAATGAATATCTTCTGTTCAGGCTCGTAGGTGAGACAACTCTTGTATGTCTGTACTCTTTGCTCCTCTTCTGAGTCTATGCCGACCGCGTCGCACCGATGACAAACCGACCATCCTCTACTTCACACATACGATCAAACACAGTCTCAGCACAGGTCTTTATTGAAAGAAAAGACTGTCCGCCATTTTCTGCAACCTGCTGCACGGAGCCATTGCTCCGGGCTTTATCTGTGGAAACTTCCCCTTTCAGCCGTTCAGCATGACTTACTGCAACTGACTGCAGAAGAACAGCAGAAATCTTTCTGTTGAGGAGCTCCGACAGCATCACACTTGGTTCATGAGAATTGGCAGCAAAAAATGTCTCGTGAGAACCATGTAGAATGAACCCGAAGTTAGTCTCAGCTTAAACAAGGTTTTCTCTTGTCTTCACCGTTCGCGGAAATATGCTGGCATGATTGTCTCCGATGAGCAACTCGATGTCACCGTGAACAGGCTCTAAAAGTTCTGATGGATCGACATCATCTTTGAACATGTCAGCAGCTGCATGATAACCGCCTCCATCAAGTTCACCGATGTAATCGACACCAATGCAATCAACTGCAGTCACGAAGTTACCTTCTGCATCGTAGAGTGGGATGCTGTACAGATCAGCCGGTCCCCAATCTTGTGGCTGGCTCTCCCCAGCAGTCCTCATCATTAAGTTCTTGATTCTGGATACTGGTTTGATACAAGCTTCCCTTGCCACTGAGTTCAGAATCTGTGAGACAGTGGCTACCAAATCATAAAGAACTGAAACCTCAAAAAGATTCCCTTTCCTTTTCATGAAGGCTGTATGACTAGGTCTCATTGTGTTCTGGCCTAGATGATGACGGAGTTTCTCGCAATCAACAGGACCATAAACCATGCTTGAAGCAGCTAGGCAAGCAACATGCAATAGAGTATGATGGTTGTCTGGCATCTTGCAATTAACCTCCCGACAAACGTGCTTATTTCTGCACTGATTTGAGGGGTGAGAACCAAAGCACTTTTCACACCGGTTATGTTCTTTCAAGGTTTCTTTCTTTTTTATGGACGAAAGACTTAGGAACACTCTGCATTCAGAAGTTTGGTGATCAGCCATAGAATGAAAAACACACGATTGAACGGAAGATGGGGAATTTTTTGGCTTCCTGGTTTTCGATTCCTTCCAACCGTTACCCTTTTTGGGCGTTCCATTCTTGCCAGGCTTGACACCTTTCAAACTGCTGTTACCAATGTTTCTGTCCTTACTGCTAACCTGATAATTCTTAACGACCATCGTCGGCTCTTCTCTGAAAATGTAACTAGAATGAGCTTCTGCTCGTAATTTAGCTGTTTCTTCGATTGAGGCTGCTGTGTCGGCCATTCCTAAGAGTAGATCAAAGGAGGCTTTGGCATCAAGGTCGTCTGCCAGAATTTTTCTGTCGATTCTCCTGCGCAGTTCTACTGGAATTTTTTCCATTACGATGGAAAATGCCGACTCACCTAACGCAGACGTTCGGTTTACCGATCTCAGGTCCTCTTTAGCGACAGTAAGTTCTGTTACCAATCGACGAAGACCATCTGCATCAGACTCGCTTCTGACAGGCCTAATGTCATGGACGTCCTTGAGGACTGCATCACGGATGGTGTTTCCCCTTCCGTAAATGCAATCTAATGCTGACCATGCTTCATCCAAGCTCGATTTCGACTGAACAATGAGGCCTTCTCTCGAGTTTTCTCGCAATGCTTCTCTCAGTCTTAAAAGTGCCATCTCCCCAGACATCTGGCCCTGAACTAATAGCTCGAAATTTTTCTTGAATCTTTTATACGATCGAACTTCACCATCCCACGTCGGACAAGAAAGTTTCTTCAATTGGACGAAAGACGAATTAGATTTGCTGACCTC
Source organism: Macrobrachium nipponense (assembly GCF_015104395.2). Taxonomy (NCBI): domain Eukaryota; kingdom Metazoa; phylum Arthropoda; class Malacostraca; order Decapoda; family Palaemonidae; genus Macrobrachium; species Macrobrachium nipponense. The sequence goes on from NC_061094.1 coordinate 51,019,844, forward strand.
ATTAGCATGCTTAGGAATGTCCTCTTTTACCGATAGCTTTTCCATTCGTTCATTTATCTGCGTCCTCAGCTTGTGGAAGGTAACACCCGCATCACGCAATGTTTTCAAAGTTTTGTCACAAGTCAGATTGCCTGCGGAGACTCTTTTCAAATCACTATATGATTCACGAAGAGAGTTCAATGATAAGCTTAGATCATCAACAGTGGCGTTCTCTGCATCTGCTAAGATGGCCTCGGTGTCCAAACTTTCAATAGTCCAGGTCTCATGGCAATGCCAAATTTCTTCTGAGTCAAAGATTTCACTTTCCTGGGAGGCATGTTTACGAGATTGAACAGTAAACAGTAGTACAACACTCGAACGATGAATTCAGCGACCCAGTTATGAGAAATGGAACACAAGAGGTATTGCTTCAAAACACCAACGTTGGGTCGATAACTGATAATAGCCACTTTTCTAGACGACGAGTCATTGACGGAACCAACTAGTTAGGCATTCTAACATTCAGCTTTCGCGAACTAAACTCGTTGACACTTTTGTTTGTTGACAATGAAGTAATTTATGAGTTGACCTTGAGGACAATTTACATACCACAAGGCACAAATTGGAGCGAACTTACTTTAAAGTTTCCTCGATTCCGCAGAGCACTTGGAAATGAAATGTAGCGCAACTGCGGGGGCTTGCGCCTGCCCAATCAGAATAAGACCATTGACACCTCAACCAACCATACGAACGAGGCATGTAACGTCACGACGTTGAAGTCGTTACAGACATTTCATTCTGCAAATGAAATAATTACAATAATATTTTTATTCTACTTTACAGAGAAAATGTCAACAGACCTAAATTAAAATTAAATTACACTTACATTACAACTTACAAAAAACAATAATAAGTATATTACAACAAAACCAATCAAAACAGAAGTAACAATTTTGAATTTGAATCGACCAGTAAATTACAAATGGAATTGATCAATCAATACAGTTACTTACTCCAAGCTATTTAGTTGGAGGGCGCAGTCTTATTCTAAATTATTAATGCGATCTCGAAAGAGAACCGCCCAGCTCCAGGCCTCAAGATCAAGTGTAAAACAACGATTCTTTGGGCAGATTTTCTCTTGTTAAAGAATTCGTCCAGTACCTAGTTTGGCAACTAAACGACCCCTAATTTTATAATTGGCTAGTTCAATATGGAAATAGAGGATGCGATTTGTGTCTGTTTACAGGCTTTCTTATAGTCTATCCATGCCATGCTTAGGTTGGTTTTCCTTCTCCTACTGTTCTTCATTACCATTTTGTCTATCAGGAGCTGGTCTTTTGTGCCCCTACACTTCCTTCTGAAGCCTTTCTGTTGGTGGGGGATGGTGTTTGTCTCCTCTAGGCAGTTGTATAGCCTTTCACTGATGATACCTGTTAGTAACTTCCACATTATTGGTAGGCAGGTGATAGGCCTGTAGTTACTAGTTATATTTCCCTTACTCTTGTCTTTTTGTACTAAGGATGTTCTTCCTGTGGTCATCCATTTGGGTGCTTGGTGATTTGAGATACAATGCTGGAGTTGTTCTGCTATTCGTGGGTGTTCTTCCTGTGCTCATCCATTTGGGTGCTTGGTGATTTGAGATACAATGCTGGAGTTGTTCTGCTATTCGTGGGTGTAGGGCCTTGAAGTTTTTGAGCCAGTATCCATGGACTTCATCGGGACCTGGGGCCTTCCAGTTTGGCATTTTCTTTAGTTGGTGTCTGACTGTGTCTGTCGTGATCTCTGTGAATCTTTGTTTTATTCCCCCTGTTCCTTCTTCCTTGACTTCCTGGAGCCATGTTGCATGTTTGTTGTGTGATACCGGATTGCTCCATATGTTTTCCCAGAGTCTCTTACTTGGTTCGGCTTCAGGAATTTCTGGGTGGTTGTCTTCCCCTCTTAGTTGGCTGTATAGTCTTTTCTGGTTGGTTCCAAATAGTTTGTTCTGTTGGTATCCCTTATTCCTGTTCATGTACCGTTGGATCTTATGTGCTTTGGCCTTAAGCCTTTGTTTTACATCTTCTATTGTGTTGTTTAGTCCCCTCTCTTGTACTTTGTATTTCTCGTTGAGTTCCTCCCTTGTTTTCTTGCTTCTTAACCTTTTTTCTGCCATCTCTTTCAGTTTACTCAAGTCAGATCTCATCACCAAGATTTGCTTTCCCAGGCGCCTTTTCCAAGGAGGTTGCTGTTTTGGTTTCTGTTGGGTTGGTTGTGCTGGTGGTGTTGGTGTTCGAATCCCCATCAGTTCTGCTACTAATCTTGCTCCTGCATATGTCAAGTTATTTGTTTCTGTGATACTGGTGGTGTATTATACCCATTATTTCATTGACCTCACTTGTTTTCTTCCTTAATTTCTTGGTGTTGTAGGCTTTCATGGAGGGGATCTTTGTTCTCTCTGTATCTGGCTCCATCCATTGTCTAATCTTTTCTACCCATTCCGTCCTCTCTGTTAATTTGTCGGTGTTTCTTCGTGTGTCGTCTTCTGTGGCATCGTCTCTCAGTTCGTCTTCGTGTAATTCGTTGTCATGTGACATTTTCCTTTCCAGTTCTTCTCTTTCTGTTGGGGAGAGCCAGTTCTTTTTCTTTATGTTCCTTACTTGGTCTGCCAGCCTCTGCTCTGTTTGGGGGGTGTTATTCCTCTCATTCTAGATGTTGACCAATCTTCTATATCCTCTCTCCATCGGGTTGCTTCTGATGTAGCATCTCCATATTTCCTTATTTTCTTCTCTTGTCCATTTCCTCCTTTTTGCCTCTGTAGCTCCAATCTCAGGCTGTTGATTACTGTCGTTGTGGTGATCAGTTGTTGGATGACGACCTCCAAGTACCTGACCGTCTTCCCCTTCAATTGGGTTGAATACCTGGTTGCCGGACGAAGCTCCTCTGTTGCCAGAGGTTCCATTTATGTCGTTGTCGTTTATTCCTTCATTTCTTTCCATCATTGCTGAGTTTTGCTATTTAACCCATAGCTGGACCCTACCCCATCAGGGATAGGTACTCATTTACAGCTGAGTAGACTGAGGAAATTATGGCAAAGGAATCAACGCCGAGGAGAGCGGTCACCCATCCAACGACTGACCATCCCCAATGTTGCTTAACTTGACTTAAGTCTATTGACGACCTAATCCACTCCTCCACGGCGCCACATTATTATTATTATTATTATTATTATTATTATTATTATTATTATTATTATTATTAATTATTATTATTATTATTATGATTATTATTATTATTATTATTATTATTATTATTATTATTATTATTTTCCATTTATTATTATTATTATTATTATTATTATTTTCCATATAAAAATAATAAAAAGGCCATTGGAAAGCGTAAATTAAAATTAATTTTGCAATACATAGAGATTAAATCCCAGGGTAAATTGAATGATGATTTCATTTAACTGGCTTCGCAGCATGAAAGTAAATTCTCGTCTCTCCTCTCCTTATTAAGATGCAAAAGGTGCGGACGACATGCTGTGTTGTTCCAGTAACGGGACATCTGAATTTCTCCCCCATGCCCCCCACCAACCCTGGGTTTATGACCTAATAACTTAGGCTCGCGCCCCCCGAGCATTTTCGTATCGTGAAAGGGAAGTCTGTATTAACGTGGGTTCCGTGTTATATATTGAACTTATAGATCGTTTGCTGCCTATAAAGAGAATGTTGGAC
>NC_061094.1:51028535-51048535 GCF_015104395.2 Macrobrachium nipponense
CCTTATGTCATCACTTACGAAAATGTTATCCCAATCTTTGTTTAATTCTTCATTTATTTCTGACCATTTTATATTTTTGCTGTAGAAGTTGTATTTTCCATATCCTTCCCAGTTTTTCATTTCTTGCTTATCTCTGTTTTCACTTGCTTTAGAATGGACTGTTAATTCTATGACATTTTGGTCTGAAATACTCGCATTATAAACTATTATATCTTTAACATAATTCATCTCGTTCACAAATACTAGGTCTAAAGTATTTTCCTTTCTTGTTGGCAGGTGATTTATTTGTTGAATGTTGTATTCTAGTAGCATATCTAATAGCTTTTCGAATTCCCTCTTATCTTCTGCACTACTATTATTCTCTTTTTTATATGTATAAGTACAACCAAAATCTCCTATTCGTTCTTTCCAGTCTACGAAAGGAAAGTTGAAGTCTTCAGATAGGAGAATAGTCCAGTCCTTGTGATTTCTACATATATCATCCAATTTTTCTATTATTAAGTCAAACTCTTTAGTATTAGGAGGTCTATATATTACTATGTTCATTAATTTTTCAGATTCAAATTCTACCGCTATTAGTTCACATTCTGAGTTACTATATTTCTCATATATTTTCCTTGTTTTTTGTCTTTCCCATATATTGCGGTTCCCCCTTGATTCCTATTTTTTCTATCTGATCTATAAGTTTGGAACCCTTTTATTTGATCATCATTCCCAATCCTCATTCCCAGTCTCTTGGGAATACCAGGTTTCACTTATATCTATTTTCTTTTCAATTTGGGTTAGTTCTTCTAAGTACTCTATTTTTCTTTTTGAGTTACTTGTAACTAAACCCTGCGCATTCATCACTATGATGGTTTGCGTGTTTTCTCTTTCATTTAATATTGGTAATAATAAGGATTTTCCCATGTCTCTTTCCTGTTCTGATATGTTGTTCTTTTTTCATTTCCAGAAATTCTGACATTAAAAAATCCAACTTTTCCATAATATTTGATCTTCCTTCATCATAATTATTCATTTTGTGTCTGAATCTGCAATTTTCTCCGTATCTGCAATTTCCTCTTGCATAATAAATACAGTTATTATCTCTTCAGTAGAATCTTGGAGCTGATGCTTTGAAATTTTTTGCTGACACCTCTGCATATCTCGTTGATGGCTTGCTTTTTTCTTTTACCTGATATTCTTTATTTCTCTCTTTATTTGTTTCTTTCTTATTTTGGATTTTATTACTTGATTGGTTATTTATTTGATTATGATTCATGGCTACAGGGTGCATATATTTACATTTTTTGTCGAACTTACATCCTTTTCTTTTTTTTAGGTTTTTCATATTTTTGTATGCAGATCTCTGCATCATCCTCATAGCCATCTAGGTATGCACATTTACCATATATTTCATAGTTGTGACATACCTTAGGATGTTTGTAGTAAAATCTTTCTCCAAATCTGCAATTCCCTCTTTTCAAAAGGTTGCAGACTTTGTCCTTTTTGTCTATTTTTTCCTCTTTCCCGTCATTGTTTAGATCTGGGTAGAGCATCTTCGGGATTTTCTTTTGCGTTGTCATATCGTAATTTATTTCTTCGTAGGTATGCTGCTTTATTGCCTCATATGTAGTATCAATGAGTATCTCTGCATCCATACTTTTATCTTGTTCTTTGTTTTCCTTTTTTTTTTCTGTCATTTCAGTTTTTGTTTTTTACTTCTCTTCCATTTTCTCTTCTTTTTCTTCTTCCTTCCTCTCCTCTTCTTCTTCATCCTCAACTATTTGTACATTCAATCTTGATTTAATAACATTGTCTATCCATGATAGACATGTTGAGCAAAATATTCTTGTATCTTTTCTCATATCTTGCATTACCTCAGCACACTGTGGATGGGTCGGAATGTTGCATGCAGCACATTTTCTGATTAGGTTTTGTGGATCAACTATGCTATACCACACCTTACACAGTTTGCATGCTTTTGGCATTCTTTTTCCTCAATGCATCAATTAGGATATTCACGAAGGTTCACCTTATTCATTTCTTTGTCGGAATATGTTGGTTTATGTATATTTTCTTTATGAGTCTCTTGACCACTTGGATTTTATCTGGAACGTCTTCAATTATTTTCAAGATGTTTTCAGTTGATTTGTTCCAGTTTGAAGGATTATATCCTTCTAACATATCTATGAATGCTTTTGTATCTTTTTGGTTAGGACTGTTGCTGATCTCATAGATGAGAAATGCCAGTTCCCTTCCTGCTACCTCATCGTATTGCGAATTTGCCAAGGCAAGCTAAATTTCGCCACTTTCTTCCCGCAGTTGGAACTTACTGCCATCTTAGTTCTGATTTACAGGTATTTCACATTGATAACTAACATTAGAAGACGCTTTATCCTACTATTTTCACACATTTCTTATCACCGATAGTTCATGAACACTTCTAGATATTTCTCAAATTCTAGACGTATGTTAAACTTGTAATTTCTGTTGATTAATCTGACTTCGCGTACGAACGTCTCACCAAGCAAGATGGCTACTACGAGAGGTTAATGGTGAAATTGATGATAAATAGAAAATGGAGCATATAAGCAATGGGACTAATAGATGATATCTTTTAAAAGAATAAATGATACATATTAAAAGCCAAATAAACGACATTTATTCAAAAGTAAATAGAGGATTTCTTTCGAAAACAAATGGATGATTTATATTCATAACTAGCTGATATCTATTCAAGAACCTAAAGATGATATTATTTCAAAAATGAATAGATGGTACCTGTTCAAATACAAATAGAAAATATCTGTTAAAAAGCAAATAGTTGATATCTTTTTAAAAGCAAATAGATGATAACTATTAAAAACAAAAATAATAACCATTCAAAAACAAATACATGTTATGATGACTTAGCATTGTTTATACCATTGCTATTACTACTACATTAATAATAATAATAATAATAATAATAATAATAATAATAATAATAATAATAATAATAATAATAATAATAATAATAATAATAATTAGTAACTTCCACATTATTGGTAGGCAGGTGATAGGCCTGTAGTTACTGGCTATATTTCCCTTACTCTTGTCTTTCTGAACTAAGGATGTTCTTCCTGTGGTCATCCATTTGGGAGCATGGTGATTTGTGATACAATGCTGGAGTTGTTCTGCTATTCTTGGGTGTAGGGCCTTGAAGTTTTTGAGCCAGTTGGTGTCTGAATGTGTCTGTCGTGATGTCAGTGAATCTTTGTTTTATTCTCCCTGTTTCTTCTGCCTTGACTTCCTGGATCCATGTTGCATGTTTGTTGTGTGATACCGGATTGCTCCATATGTTTTCCGAGAGTCTCTTACTTGGTTCGGCTTCAGGAATTTCTGGGTGGTTGTCTTCCCCTCTTAGTTGGCTGTATAGTCTTTTCTGGTTGGTTCCGAATAGTTTGTTCTGTTGGTATCCCTTATTCCTGTTCATGTACCGTTGGATCTTATGTGCTTTGGCCTTAAGCCTCTGTTTTACATTCTCTATTGTGTTGTTTAGTCCCCTCTCGCGTACTTTGTATTTCTCGTTCAGTTCCTCCCTTGTTTTCTTGCTTCTTAGCCTTTTTTCTGCCATCTCTTTCAGTTTACTCAAGTCAGAACTCATCACCATGATTTGCTTTTCCAGACGCCTTTTCCAAGGCGGTTCCTGTTTTGGTTTCTGTTGGGTTGGTTGTGCTGGTGGTGTTGTTGTTCGTGTCCCCATCAGTTCTGCTACTAATCTTGCTCCTGCATATGTCAAGTTAGTTGTTTCTATGATATTGGTGGTGTGTATTAGTCTCATTATTTCATTGACCTCACTTGTTTTCTCCCTCAATTTCTTGGTGTTGAAGGCTTTCATGGAGGGGATCTTTGTTCTGTCTGTATCTGGCTTCATCCATTGTCTGATCTTTTCTACCCATTCCGTCCTATCTGTTACTTCGTCGGTGTTTCCTCATGTGTCGTTGTTTGGTACCTCCTCATCCCTGTCGTCTTCTGTGGCATCGTCTCTCATTTCGTCTTCTTGTAATTCATTGCCGTGCGTCATTTCCCTTTCGAGTTCCTCTCTTTCTGTTGGGGAGAGCCAGTTCTTTTTCTTTATGTTCCTCACTTGGTCTGCCAGCCTCTGCTCTGTTTGGGGGGTGTTATTCCTCTCATTCCAGATGTTGACCAACCTTCTTCTATATCCTCTCTCCGTCGGGTTGCTTCTGATGTAGCATCTCCATATTTCTTTATTTTCTTCTCTCGTCCATTTCTTCCTCTAGTTTGCTTCTGTAGTTTCAGTCTCTGGTTGTTGGTTACTGTCGTTGTGGTGGTCAGTTACTAACAGGTATCATCAGCGAAAGACTATACAACTACCTAGAGGATACAAACAACATCCCCCACCAACAGAAAGGTTGCAGAAGGAAGTGTAGGGGCACAAAAGACCAGCTCCTGATAGACAAAATGGTAATGAAGAGCAGTAGGAGAAGGAAAATCAACCTAAGCATGGCATGGATAGACTATAAGAAAGCCTTCGACATGATGCCACACACATGGCTAATAGAATGCCTGAAAATATATGGGGCAGAGGAAAACACCATCAGCTTCCTCAAAATACAATGCGCAACTGGAATACAATACTTACAATCTCTGGAATAAGACTAGCAGAGGTTAATATCAGGAGAGGGATCTTCCAGGGCGACTCACTGTCCCCACTACTCTTCGTAGTAGCCATGATTCCATTGACAAAAGTACTGCAGAAGATGGATGCTGGGTACCAACTCAAGAAAAGAGGCAACAGAATTAACCATCTGATGTTCATGGACGACATCAAACTGTATGGTAAGAGCATCAAGGAAATAGATACCCTTATCCAGACTGTAAGGATTGTGTCTGGGGACATCAGGATGGAGTTTGGAATAGAAAAATGCGCCTTAGTCAACATACAAAAGGGCAAAGTAACAAGGACTGAAGGGATAAAGCTACCAGATGGGAGCAACATCAAACACATAGATGAGACTGGATACAAATACCTAGGAATAATGGAAGGAGGGGATATAAAACTCCAAGAGATGAAGGACACGATCAGGAAAGAATATATGCAGAGACTCAAGGCGATACTCAAGTCAAAACTCAACGCCGGAAATATGATAAAAGCCATAAACACATGGGCAGTGCCAGTAATCAGATACAGCGCAGGAATAGTCGAATGGACGAAGGCAGAACTCCGCAACATAGACCAGAAAACTAGGAAACATATGACAATACACAAAGCACTACACCCAAGAGCAAATACGGACAGACTATACATAACACGAAAGGAAGGAGGGAGAGGACTACTAAGCATAGAGGACTGCGTCAACATCGAGAGCAGAGCGCTGGGGTAATATCTGAAAACCAGTGAAGACGAGTGGCTAAAGAGTGCATGGGAAGAAGGACTGATAAAAGTAGACGAAGACCCAGAAATATGCAGAGACAGGAGAATGACAAAAAGAACAGCGGAATGGCACAACAAACCAATGCACGGACAATACACGAGACAGACTAAAGAAATGGCCAGCGATGACACATGGCAATGGTTACAGAGGGGAGAGCTCAAGAAAGAAACTGAAGGAATGATAACAGCGGCACAAGATCAGGCCCTAAGAACCAGATATATCCAAAGAACGATAGATGGAAATAACATCTCTCTCATATGTAGGAAGTGCAATACGAAAAATGAGACCATAAACCACATAGCAAGCGAATGCCCGGCACTTGCACAGAACCAGTACAAAAAGAGGCATGATTCAGTAGCAAAAGCCCTCCACTGGAGCCTGTGCAAGAAACAATAGCTACCTTGCAGTAATAAGTGGTACGAGCACCAACCTGAAGGAGTGATAGAAAACGATCAGGCAAAGATCCTCTGGGACTATGGTATCAGAACAGATAGGGTGATACGTGCAAATAGACCAGACGTGACGTTGATTGACAAAATCAAAAAGAAAGTATCACTCATTGATGCCCCTATACCATGGGACACCAGAGTTGAAGAGAAAGAAAGGGAAAAAATGGATAAGTATCAAGACCTGAAAATAGAAATAAGAAGGATATGGGATATGCCAGTGGAAATTGTACCCATAATCATAGGAACACTAGGCACGATCCCAAGATCCCTGAAAAAGAATCTGGAAAAACTAGACGCTGAAGTAGCTCCAGGACTCATGCGTAAGAGTGTGATCCTAGAAACGGCGCACATAGTAAGAAGAGTGATGGACTCCTAAGGAGGCAGGATGCAACCCGGAACCCCACACTACAAATGCCACCCAGTCGAATTGGAGGACTGAGATAAAGCAAAAAAATAAAAAAATAAAAATAATAACTAAAATGGTGCAGAAATACGCACTGATGTAAATGTAAATATATATATATATATATATATATGATATATATATATATTATATATATATATATATATATATATATATATATATATATATATATATATATATATATATATATATATATATGTGTGTGTGTGTGTGTGTGTGTGTGTGTGTGTGCGAGCGCGTGTGTGTGCATGTTTTTATTTGTATATATATTTCTGATATTTATGCATTTTTACACCCGTATATACTTCTTCATCAATAATAATAATAATAATAATAATAATAATAATAATAATAATAATAATAATACCCCCATACAAATGATCGTAGTTTTTCGTATAAACCAAACGACGCTGTGTACATGATTTAGAGAAACGACGAAGAGTGCTCTCGGATCGTTTGGGAATTTGTCTAAAAATAGAACTGACATTTTTGGCGCTAATGCAATTCTGGGCTCGAGTTTGACTGCATTGTTTGCGTGCATTGTCTCTTCCCCTGGGTGATAATGGAATACAATTTCTCGCCCCGGCCTCCAAATAGGCTCTTTGCGTGGCTCAGAAATATCCTGTAGTATTTATGTATATGTTTTATGTATGAACGTTCAATCATGTACAAACAAATATATATAGTATATATATATATATATATATATATATATATATATATATATATAAACATAACGTTTGAACATATATATGTATATATATATATATATATATATATATAAATATATATATATATATATATATATATATATATATATAATATATATATATATATATATATATATATATAATATATATATATATATATATATATATATATATATATATATATAAACTATATATATATATTATATAATATATATATATATATATATATATATATATATATATATATATATATATATATATATATACATACATATATATATATATATATATATATATATATATATATATATATATATATATATATATATATATATATATATATATATGACTGGGAAAACTGTTCAGTTGCAACAGAATTCCATCTAATAATAGGAACCCATAAAAACGCCAAAATATAAAAAATAAGTTCTATATTTCAGAGACTGTACTGTCTCTCTCTTCAGGTAGGTCATGAATGAGAGAATGTTACAGAAAAAGCGGTATTTATATAGAGAGATCCATCCATCATATATATATATTGTCAACAAATATGTCAATCAACTCCATCAGTAATAAAGTCGCATGCGATTTCTGGGAAGTGACTAAAATCCCACAGCCGATACCCCAAAACTGACTGTGATTGGTTGAAACTCTTCCTCCTCAACCCCCATTGGTTGCAATGCCATTGGCTGTGGATATTTACCATCAGCCCGGAAATAAAAAATACAAACCATTCATATGGCAACAACAGTAACGTCAAATTTGTCCTCGCGTTCGATTAAGAGGTTTTGACATATGTATCCCCTTTAATAATTGTAGGAAATGTAAATAAATATCGAAAATAAAGGAGGGGCGTACTCTTAAATACATCCAGAGAGCTCATTAATTATCCATCATAAGACTTGACATCTTTGACATTTAACAAGCTTGAGAGAAACCACTACAGGCCATGGCACGTGATTAATGAATAATAAAATGGATGATAAATGATAATAACATGTAATAAGGAAGGTGAGGGGAAATGATACGTAAATTAGAGATAAATGTTAAATAGTTACATGTAACAGACGAGCTTAGAGTAATGATAAATAAGAACTGGGGGAATTAGAAATGAATGATGGATAGAATTGGGAATTATCAAGTATAAAGATAACGTTTCCCTTATATCATACACAAGAGAGAAAAGTTATTTTACACTAACGTGTATGAAAATGAGGTGAACTCTTCAAATATCTCTGCAAAAGCTGAAATTAGACCGAAATTCCGTTTTAAGATAAACAAATGCAGACACGACAAAACCCTTTCAGCCCAGGCGGAGGAATCGCTTTGACAGCGTAGCAGGTCTTCCCATCAAGCTCTTAGAAAATACATTTCAACGCTGGACAACGAATCTGCGAGATGAAGAGTCAATAGGAATTATTGAAAAGGGACAGAAGAATCACTTTAACAATATATCAGGTGTTCCCATCGCCCGGGAAACAGAAGAGCATCTGAAAAATAAAACGAACACTCGCTTGATGCAACTATACTCTCGACGACCTTTGTGAATTTGACAATACGTCAAGAAAGAAAGTCGTGTCTCGAAATCCGTAGTATCACCGGTCAGTTTTTGCTTCTATTTTACCCGGAGTCTCGTAGTATCTTCCTGGTTGAAAAATCTACTCCTCTCCTTTGAACTTTGTACACTTCATTCATTTGTTTTCATCTTACGGTTTTGTGGAAGCTGAGTGAATGTTTCCGAAAATTATTTATGTTTACGAAAACTACTAAAACTGGGTTCATAATATCTTGGTTATTGACTTTTTTATGAAAAATTTCAATAAAAATTCTTCAGTGATTCGATGTGCATGCTCCAAAATATATAACTGTGTAAAATGATGTTTAATGTAATCTTAGATGAATGTCAGATCAATGCAATTCGTCCTTCTTGCATTATTCTACAAGATATATATAACGATTATAGACACAGTTCCGGGCATACAATGGAAGGTAATGTCAACTGGACTTGCTGAAATACAAACAATACGAAATTTAAAATCATCCCTTTGTATGTCAAAGACATACTTGGAGAAATGAAGGTAAATTGTGATGACAATGGAGATGTATTGGTTTAGAATCAAGTTTGAGTTTACTGACAGTAAATAATTTTATATGTTAAATACGTCTTACGAGAAATGGGGGTAAATTCTGATAAAGAAGGAAATGTTTTGCTATAATGTTTGAATCTGCAATAGTTTAACGACATATTCAAGGCGTGCTTTTTGAGAATCTATTTACCTAATAAGGTTTATAGTTAACCAGATTTATAGGTAGTTTTCCTATGTGTATCTGGTTTGGTAGTTTAACTTGCTCTGAGAAAGTTTTTGCTAGAATATGTAAAGACTAATACTTCGTAATTCTACTAAAAAAAACTATTTTGTATTTAAGTGACTTTAATTAAAACTGCAAAACATCAATTGGGATATTCCCTCAACATACAATTTAATTTAATTGATGTATTTAACCACTTTAATGCAAATCAATTCAAATATATCTTCGACGTCCCATTTGCTCTACGAATCACATATTTCTCCAATGACAGCCCTTTCACTTTTGACCTATTCCAAGTTACGCGGCCTCTCAACAATATTCCAAGTCGGGCAGCAACATTCTCTAGTTCAGCAAGCCTTTCGACAGCGAACGTATGTAAGGCAGAAGTTTATGGAGAGAGGCAACAGCAGTTTCCAATATCTCAACAATGTACTCGCATTCAAGTGATCTCGAACGGTTGGGATATTTTCGCGTGGACGAAGCGTCAACTTGAAGGAGCTGTGTGGAGCAGAGATTGCGTTTCACGCTCTAGTATTGCTGGGAATACGGACGGTGTCGGTTTTCTAGCGTGTCTGAGGTCACTGAATGAATCATTTAGTGTGAACAATACGTTACAATTATTCAACGACGTCAAGTAGTTGAGAAGGAAAGCCGTACTCCAAATCGAAAGAGTAGATCTGCTTGATTAATAATTTTTTTTCCACATATTGAGCTAGAAGGGTGCATCATATACCGAGAGAGAGAGAGAGAGAGAGAGAGAGAGAGAGAGAGAGAGAGAGAGAGAGAGGTGACCTTTGTTAAATATAACAACGAAGCGTTGCAACTTCATCAGACACTTACGATATATGAGCACACAAACCAGACTAATAGCACTTATACACATATTCACTCTTAAACACATACAGTAATAACAACAATGATAATGATTATTGGAATCAGTGCATAATGACCGAATGAATAATACTTTTGCATACCAAACCACAGAAATTCCTCGCCACCACCTCCCACGTCTTCCCTGAGAGGCAAAATGAAGTTTCCTTTCAGGGCTAAGCAGACGTCAGTCTACTCAGCGCAAAAGATTACAGTCTTGAGAAAATTGAACTGTCATCACGGTTGGTATGTAATGACAGGTCGCATCCCATGATGAGAATGAATAACCACTCCTCGTCTTCCCAATATTATATCGCACGGCGTGGAGATGATTGCCATTTGAATATATTTGTCTTATAGTCCTTTCAGTGACTAAAAAATTGCCCTTCGGTTAACATATATGAAAATGTATTAATTCCGAGGTAGAGCGAATTAGATATTAAAGGACATTTGTAGCTTGATGTATATATATCTATATATATATATATAATATATCCTATATAAATATATATTATAATATATAATAAATATATATTATCAATATATATATAACAAATGCAAAAGCGCTTGGTTTGACTTTCTGCTAATTATTTGCCTGTGGTATTCACTTGTATAATGAAGTCACGTGCATCTACCGCATTTTTAAGCATATATATGTACATGTGTAGGTCTATATATATATATAATATATATATATATATATATATAGGGGGTATATATCTATATATGTGTGTGTGTGTGTGTGTGTATATATATACATATACATATACTGCATATCCTTGGGTGTCCCTGAACAAGTCAGGAGGGAACGAGTTATATACTACTTTAACTATTCACCGAACCCAACATTGACCGTCTAGGATTACAGATGCCTTTACTGTTCCACTCCCCCACCCACAGAAAAAGGGAAAAAGTCCTTGAAAAGTCCCCAGACTTTGTTCCCCCCCCCCCCCCCCCCCCCCGCCTCCCCCCCCCCCCCCCCCCCCCCCACCACCACCATGCAATCACCCTTTCCACACTCCTGCCCCTCCCCGTAAGCAACTGAAGCTCCTAGTCTCTTCAATCTTCTACTACAACTTCAGAGCAGCAGCTGCTGCTGCTACTGCTGCTGCTGTTGCTACTGCTGTGCTTCCTACTTACGTACGAAACTGACGAGAACATCTCCTTCAGATACACTTCTCAGCCTTTTCTTCCTCCCCCCAAAAAACATCAAGAGCTGCGTATAATTCCCCGATAGAGCCCGGAGGCCGTGTGAGGTGACGCAAAGGCGTTTCTCTGTGAAGAAGCCTTTCGATGAGCGTCGAGTGGTAAACATTTCTCGCACTCTTCTTCTTCTTCCGTCTTTGAGGTGGAAGGCGAGGCAACACTCGTCCCGGACGAGTGGCCTCGAGGAGTGTGACTTTAAGATGAATTCGTGGTTGAATGAGGTTTCTGAGGATGACTATAGAATACGCAGGAGTGGAAAAGAAGATTAGAGAGAGAGAGAGAGAGAGAGAGAGAGAGAGAGAGAGAGAGAGAGAGATGTGACCTGTGCAGTTGCTAAGTCGAACCGTAGAAATGGTCATCAGATACTTAAAAAAAATATTTAAGAGTACAAAGAAGGCTTACGACACTTATAAACATACACAAACAACATACATAGATAATGTGCATATATGTATAGGATATATGTATATATATATATATCTACAGGGTAAGTCATATATATATATATTTATACACAAGGATACACACACATACACATTAAGCTACATACAAAGTCCTTTAATATCTAATTCATTCTACCTCAGAATTGATATATTTTCATATTATGTTAACTGCAGGTGAATTTTTACTTGAATAAATAATTCTGAGGTAGAGTGAATTAGATATTAAAGGACATTTGTAGCTTAATACGCATATATGAATCACGGTGATGTTATTGTACTTTATATATATATATATATATATATATATATATATATATATATATATATATGTGTATATATATATATATATATATATATATATATATATATCATATATATGTGATATATATATATATATATATATATATATATATATATATATATATATATATATATATGTATATATATGTGTGTGTGTGTGAGTGTATATATTATGTATATAAAAATATATATATATGTCTATATATATATCTATATATATATATATATAATATACGTATATATATCTATATATATATATATATAATATATATATATATATCTATCTATATATATCCCCTTTATATTATACATCTCTATATATATATATATATATATATATATATCATATCTATATATATATACCTCTATATATACTCTCATATATATATATATATATATATATATATCTATATCTATATATTAGGGCTTGTGCCTTGTATGATAAGGCGCCCCCTATGAGGTATGTTAGACTAGCGATAATCTTACGCTAAGTCGGTTGGTATTGCACTTCCATCTTCAATGGAGTGTCTGGGGGTTTGTAGATCACTTACGAAGTCGGTATTATCTTGTTAGTTATTACGACGATGTGTTAAACTCATGGTGAGGAGTTCTTGTAGAAAAACACTAAGTATAAAAAATTATATATTCTTCTGAAGTTTTACATGGTGAAGATCAGATATGATTGTACAAGTCTTCTAATAACGATAGCTTGATAACTTCTGCCAATGATGATGGCTAATCCTATTCCTCTACATGATAAAGCTTAGGTAAAGAGGTACAGGTCTTCTAATGACGATAGCTAACTCTGTTCTGCTGTCTACCATCTCTGTTTACAAGTTATGAAGGAACAGACAGTAGTTCGAACATATGAACATACAATCCAAATGACATAGTTTCATACGAACACACAATCAAATGAGACACGCTACAGATCACGTAGGCCGTTTGAATCATAGGTCGGGGTAGTTGTCTCAAGCAGGGAGCTTGGACTGTTTTCAAAACAAATGAATGACCACAGATGACGGCATGTCAACTTAGCCTACATACTTATTGTACACGTCATCTTTAGCGTCTCTATCTGATCACATTCCTGCAAGCAATCTTTTATATATATGGACTAACATTCCATATTTTTATTATGTAAACACTTACATCAGCTCGGTCAGCTACCAAAACCAACTACTGAATATTACTCAAACTTGACTTGCATTTGACTTATAGGAGTGTGATACAGACACTACGTGAATATATATATATATATATATATATATATATATATATATATATATATATATATATATATATATATAAGTAAATAAAAATTAAACATGGTGTACATGAATTGGATTCAAGTAATACTATAAAACAATGATATTGGTAAATAATAGTGATCACGTGATATATAATGATACAGTTTTTTCACTTCATCTCATTAAGATACATATGCTACAGAAAATACTAATGTACTCTGACAATTGCTAGAATAAGATTAACATGATAAAATCATATTTTAACTGATAAAAATTTTCATATATGAAATGATAAAGTTATTAATGTTTATGCTGATTGATTCGTTGATTTTTATGCTAAATGTTATATATCTGATTCATTAATTCATATACTAACTCATAAATACCTGCAGATATTGGTAAGATAAAAGGTAACAGATTGATTATAGGGCTACCTGATTTGTTTATATAGTATAATGGATGGGTTCATATAATTATGATTAATATATGTGCACTTTAAATAGATTCCTATTGAGTACACGCAAAGATATATTTCGATTCCGTTATTTATGATCATTTATATATAGAGTCCTAGTGCGTACACGCAAAAAATATATTTCGATTCTGTTATTTATGATCATTTATATATAGGATACATGATACTTTATATATATAGGATACATGACCGAGGTTATACCACTTCACATTTAACTAGCTTTCGAACAACTTTTCGTCCATTACACAGTTCCAGACAACCACCTATAGCCAATGAAACGGCCTTTTTCAATGGTTAAAACAAGGGGAAAATTTGCCTGGGCGGGTCCAACGTTCCATTTTGCGCTCATACTTATTCTCTGCATCCTAAGCTACAAGATTACGTTCGCGATGAATAGATCATCCCAGCACGAGTCCTTCGCCAGCAAAGTAGAGTTGAATATCCTTCGGGTCGTAATTGTCGGAAGTATGTCCCTTTTTGTAGTCGATTCCGACAGCCGCCGGAGCGTTCCGCATTATAACGAGATTAACGACGAGATACGGTGTCGTCGAAGAAGTCCATGAAATTCCTTTCACATTGTAGGCGGTTGTTACTTGACTGTAGTCGTCCGCTGCGACGAACGATTTTTTGAAGTTGCGATTGTGAAACTCTCGTACTGCAGGATACTGTAACCAGGTTCCATTAATCAGCCTGCAAGTTAAATTATACTTGTCACAAGGGCAAAGTAAATTCAGACAACATCCAAATACGGGAGGGGAGAGAGCCATTTAGACCAGACTTAACCCACATGAATTCGCTGATATTTGGAATCAAAAGAGTCAGCTGTACAAACTTTTTTATCCATGGCATTAACAATGAGTTAACCTATCCAGGTCTATGATGACTTGTAAAAATATCCATAATTGTAAAAAATAAATAGATATCATTACGAATCTCAAAGAAAATTCGATATTACTGGTAGTAAGTTACTAGACAAAGAAGTGTGAAACGGAGCTATTTGTAAGATTGCCAGGCAACATAAGAGTCAAAGAGAAGATTAATCTTGATTCTGTATTTCTCTATGCTAACTGAAATTAAGTTGTGATAAAATCTGATCCTATGTGCCCTAACAAAAGTTTCATATTCAATTTTCTCGCGCGCATCCTCTGAGTTAATTTTTAAAAACTTTATTAATAGGTAGGAGATGCAACGAAAAAAAAACCCACTATGTAACTAATTTCTATATAAACTTTGGGTTTTTCAAGAAAATGCGACATTTTCCCATGAATGTGATTTACCTGGATTGTAATAAGCTAATGTTGCAAGTAAATAATCCATATCCATATCGTGATACTTCTAAATGTCTATGAGGTTCAGAAAAAATTAATTCATTTTGATGTTATAGAAATTCTATTTCCTTATTTTGTTTATTAATTTTAAAATGATTGCAAGTTGCATTGCGCACTACCCGATAGACACCTGTACCTAATGTCTGCCTTGCCCATGAGAAGTTCGGGCTAAGCATTCCTTTCACCAGTCAATCTGCTTTTGCAAGCAGAGACGACACACGATGAAGCCTATGTAAGCAGATATTAATTGAGGTTAAAAGGAACAAATGCTGATACGGCAATGATGACGTCGTCACTTGGCAGGAGATTGCTCTCAGCCAGCTAAGAGTTACGCTACTTGCTGTAAGAGATACGACTTTAGGATAAATTTTTTGTTTTTTAATACTCGACCCACCATGAGAAGAATGTCTGAAAAAAAAACAGTACCGAAAATTGAACAATATATTAGTTTCATGTTGGAAATCTGCATAATTGTAATTATTGTTTAAATTAAATATTCCTTATTCAAACTAATGAAAAAAAAAAGGTTTTCCATACAAATTCTATATATATTATTGCCCTGTATAAGATTCATATAGGATTATTTCATAGATAACATTTTCACTTCTAGACTTCCTGACTTTAAAATCTCTTTTTATTTATTTTATTTATTTTATTTATTATTATTTTATTATTTATTTATTTATTTATTTATTTTTTTTTTTAATTTTTTTTTTTCATTGACTACGAATATAAATCACCGGGACAGACATATGTCAGTAGATTTTGGATATGTGTTTGAACTTTTAGCTTATTTGTCATTACTAAAGCGTTAAGTTTAGAGTTCAAATCTTTACGCATATATATTTGGATATTTAATTATCTATGGTTACGTTTTGCTTATTGATTTTATCGTGATTCCTTTTTTATTATAATTTGTAACCCTTCCGACTTCTTACGGAGTGTATTATATTGACTCCACTTGTATCCATATTTATCTTATTTTTTTTTTTATATTTATTTATTTATATATTTTTTTTATATATATTTGATAAATTAATGGTTGGCTTGAATATGTGGAAAAGTGTTCTAGCGGCGTACCGTATAAGGCTACTTGCGGCATCAATTCTATAGATACAAGATATAAATGATAAAGGTATTTAAAACCGCGAGAACCGCTTTAATCCAGTTCGGATCCAAGATCACGAGTTGTAACTCGTAAGACATTGACACTTCCTATTTAATTATCCGTTATTCTACCAACGATTGACTCTGGGTGATAAAATATGTTATTGGTTTTTCTAATGGAAAGGAATTCACACAACGTGTTAAGGAGATTATTATTGATTTACACCACCCGAGTCAGATTATCATGTGTTGAATTCCATGTTTACTGATTTAGCACTCATAAGTATTCCTAACGCACTCAATTGCGGTGTTTGTTTTTAGTGCTATTAATTCTATATAACGTGTCAAGGAACTATTGACACTAAGAAGTGTTTATTCCCTCTGTCAGACTCGTAATTCTGTTAATAATTCTACGTATATTCTTTCAAGGATTGATTTGGCACAGGATAGGCTCCTAAACTGACAGGTGTCTTAGTGTATCCCTTGTTTTCATGACACGTGTTACAATTAGTTATGTGCTTTTTATATCTGTAAGCATTGTAGGCCAGTAAAATAGTGATTTGGCTTTCTGTGACATAGTAGGGAACCCTGGATGACGGAATGCAACCAGTTTAGGACGATTGGTATGAAAGAGATTATTACTACTACCTGGTCGTTAGTCACCTGCTGTGTTCTTCGGGTTTTCCTCGTCACGGACCTACATATAATACTACATTTGATTAAATAATTCTGATACACATACTTTAAATATACTTTTGCTTTAGGGTTTCTGCTCGAAGTGTTTATTGTTTTTGCTTAGCCGCTGACCCTGTTTCCGTTTCGAAGTGTTTATTGTTTTGGTGTTTATTGTTTGCTTATCGCTGTTTGACACTTGCTTTGTTCAGTTGTAACAGTTCTGCGCTCCGACCCGATATTCAATGCTCGCGATCTCTTGGGTTAAGGAATTTTCTGTTTAGATACGGTTTTAACTATAGGCACGGATGTTTCTATATTTTTTAGTCTAATTGATGGTTCTTTTGCAGTATGTGCGGGATTGCGGGATAATGCGTCAGCTATGATATTTGCTTATTTCCCAGGTAGATATCTTATCTTGGCTCCAAAGACCTGAATGATCATTTGTCACCGAGTTCCTTTTGGACTGTGATTAAAGCCTTTGAAAAACTCGGTAAAGGACTCATGTTCAGTAAGGACTTTATCAGGATAGCCATAGATTATGAACTTAAAATGTACTAGTGAGTTAAAGATACCTAGCCCTTCCTTGCTTATTACTGCATATTTACTTTCAGAGGGCTTTAGTTTACGTGAATAAAAAGCTATAGGGAAGAACTGTTTATCATATTACTGAAGTAGTATCCCTCTTACCCCACCCTTGGTCTGAGGCGTCTGTTTGCAATAAAAAAAAAAATTCCTTATTTAAATCAGGGATTTTTAAGTTAGGTAAGCTGCATTTTCCGCTTTTAAGATATCGAACGCCTGTTGATGCTTTTCAGACCATAATAAATCTACGCTCTTCTTCGTAAGATCTGTTAAATGAGCTGTCATGATTGAAGAGTTACATATTTACATACGATTGTAATACCCACTACAGCGCAAAAGTGCTGTATCCCCTTCCCCCTTTTACGTTAATAAGTACAGGAAAGTTATGAATAGCCGACACCTTACCATGGACTTACTTTTAAGACCTTGACCAGACACATAAAACCTAGATAACATGTTTCGGGTTTTAAAAAACTCACATTTAGATATTTTACTCTGAGATTATTTGTCTTTGTCTCTGTAGCACTAGCTCTACTTTATGTGATGTACTTCTAAGGTATTAGAAAAGATTACAAGATCATCCATATAGGCATGTAGGTTATCCCCTAAAAGTCTCCAAACACTATATTGTAATTGGGGCGCAACGTAAGCCGGAGGCATACGTAAAATTGATAATGTCCCCTGATGTGCTGAAAACGGAGTATGAGGTACAATCACTTAGGTAATGGTATCTGGTAAAAAAAAGCTTTTAAAGTAAGTCCAAGCTGGTGAAAAAAAAATTTATTCTAACCTAACAGAGATAAGATGTCGTCGGTACATGGCACTGGAAACTATCGGGAGTCGTTTCCTTGTTTAAGCGACAGAAATCTACGCAGATACGCCAAGTCCGATCTTTATGGCATGACGTTTTGAGGGAAAATTATATGGGCTATTTGATTTCCTAATGGCTCCTATTACTAACATATTTCAACTTCGTCATTTATCTCTATTTTGAAATTGCATTGAGAGTCTATACGAAGGTACGTATATAGCTTTATGTTTGTCCTTAGACCGTATTTTGTGTTAAATTACATCCGTTTTTCCCAGAGATCTCGCTAGTGGAGAAACTTCCTGGTATTCAGGTAAAAGATAAAAAAAAAATTTCTGCTGAATCACCTGCTTGAATGACTTTACGGATATTACTTTAGATAGATTATCAGAGAGATTCATCCACGACTGGTTGGGCGTGATTAAAAATTAGCAACAATAAAAAAAATGCGATATTTATATGTATAGGTTTTTGTGGATTACTATATTAACTTGTTTGCAGCGAGTCAACCGTGTCTAGGGCTTTGTTTTGCGGAAATCGTTATATTTCAGAGTGTCGGGAAGGATTAAAATCTCATTTCCCAGCAAAAGTCTTTTTGACACGCACTAAGACATTCGAGGGTGCATGCTTCTCGAGATTTTGCGTGCAAAGTGCGACTGCGGTTGTGGGAGAATTCTGTTGGGTCATTTGAACAATGTTACGATTTATGAGACAAATGTATAGTTCCTTTATATAAGTTATTATTTGATTAACTGTCTCATTTTTGTTCAAACGGATTTAATATGTTTGAAGGTTTATAGGATTTTCCTTTGATAAACACGCCTTATTTTGCAGGATGTAAGATAATATTTTGGTATACCCCTAGATGAATCTTACAATTACACTAGATACAGATCAATGTTTTTTATAACTATAGAGGTATCTGTAAGCGCTCGCTTATCCGGACTTCTCATTAGAGAAGTTCGAACAACAGACGGTGAGTCCGTAAATACAGGATATTACGTCTACTAAGAATTAAACAAGATATTCTAATTTATCCACCACTACTTATAATAACTTACATATTAAAAAAAAACGAAACCTGCTCTGATTACTTTATACGGTCGTGTGTTTCATAGGAAAATCCTTTTTAATTCAAAAAGATATCGGTTATGTATGAACCAACATCGCTTTTCCCCACTCTGCTAGAGTCGCTTATTGTGTGGAATTTTTGCTTTGCTTTGAAAACTCGCAGATTTAACTGACCTTGACCGCATGACTAGGTGACACAGTCACCGAGTTTGCTTGTTTGATTCTGAACGGGCTACTGTTTTCTATTTCTTTTTGTAATAATTAGGATCCTTCTCTTTATTACCATCGGCAACGTATTGTGTGTTTTTAGCATTATGTTGCTGGTTACGTATAAAGCAATGAATGACGAACTATTAGGAACTGAGCGATTACTAATAAGACAAGTTATCTCTACTGTATTCAATACTAACTGTTTGTACTTCATTCTTTGCTAAATTTGAAATAGTGAGGGATCCTGGTCAGCGCATTTAGCCTGATGAAAGTTTTTTACAGACATGTTATTCCTTGCAATCCAGCCATAATTTTTAAAGTTGAGTTGAGTCATTGAGGTTCGATATTTTATATAACTCAAA
>NC_061094.1:51053535-51058535 GCF_015104395.2 Macrobrachium nipponense
AACCCATAATGTTAAACAGTGTTATATTTCTAAATTAAGTAGTTTTACCTTCAACATCTATACTTATATGGATGATTAACCAGATTCCTCATACTTTGTTTTCCCTCTATGAAATTAACGAGGAAGTAGTCAAGAACAGATAACTAGAAAACCATAATTTATTAATAACTAAATTTGTGACCATCTTGAGTAAAGGTGCGTCCACGCGGTCGAACAATGTCCGACGGACAAACATTGTTACCATATCATAGGCGAAGCAGGATTACGTCATAAGCGTTGAAACTATGGAAGTAGATCTGGCAACAAACAGTAGTACCAGATGAGGTTGTAAATCACGGTTTTTACTCAAGGCAAAGACCGGCAGAGAATTGTTAATTGGTAACAATGTTTGTCCGTCGGACACTGTTCGACCGTGTGGACGCACCTTATGATTATATCGTACATTGTATGCCATAATTATGCATTAAGCCTGCATAACAAATCATACTTCGCACAGGTACTCTGCTTCTTACAACATTTAAAAGTAAAAATAATATACCCCTCAAAACAAAATTTGTATATTAATACTAAGAAAATTTACTATTCTGAATACCGCCAGTCGAAATTGAGATAACCCACATACCATGGTCAAAGTCGTATTCTTAAAAAGATACATTTGACCATTCAAGTATACAGGTAAAATTCCAAGAAACCGCTGGACATGAAAACATAGCAACGAATTGGTGCAATGAGAGCTCAGGGAGGAAATGATTGCATCGTAGATCAGTCTTGCCACTAATTATCAAAAAGACCGAACTACCACCTTACTATACTGTAAAAAATGTATATTTGTATATGCATTAACTGCCTGATGACCTTTTAAACATTTCAGGTACTATATAGCAAGGACGATCAGACACCTGATTGCCACGGATAGCTTGGCGAACACACATTGCAGCATCCCATTCACTAAATGGGTACCAATGATTTCATCCAACTCACCTTCAAAATCTTATCTATGTTAATGCGAATTTCACATACTCAAACGATTTGTCAATGGATACCATTGGAAACTCGTGCCTTGGTTAAGGATAGCATCCGAAACTCACTGCCTATGTTCATGAACATTTACACAGCGCCCTACTCAAGGAAGCATCACAGTTCTCGCTTATGTTATGACCAGCCCCACAAAGTACTGCCCTTACTCAATTATAGTATGAATGTCTGTGCTTTACGATCATGAACAGCATAATCATTGTGCTTGTAGTACCATTTACTCACCGTGTTCACAGGTAGCCTAACACGCATTTGGCAGGGTTTATGGAATAATTCATTTATCACGTTCATGGGTAGCATCACGAAAATACTGCCAGTGTTGGCAAGTTTCATCCCAAAACTTCTCCGTGTTAAGGAGTGAAACTCTGCCAGTATTCAGGGTTAACCAACAACTCATTCCTTGTTCTAGAGTTTCGAACGTACTGCCGGAGTTTGAGTAAAATACTCATTGCTTGTGTACATAGAGTAATATTCATTGTGTTCAGAGTAAAACTCATTGCTTGTGTTCATATGAGAAACACCATTTTCTTGTGTTTAAAAAGAGTTATGGGTCTTGTCCCGTAACCTGGTTCTTTATATAAAACATACCCGTTATCAATTTTCCATGGATAACAGTACAACAAAGGCTTATGGATAAAAAACTGTAAATATTAATTAATTTACTAAAAATTACTAATGTAAGCACTAATGATTAGTGAGTATATGAATAATCAGGGGTGTATTTTAGTGACAATAGCAGGTCGTGAATTTTTCATAACATCCAAACCATGCAGATAAGATCTTGCAGATTAATTTTAAGTCTTGGATAGTACGCTTAACTTCGTGTAGATCCCAAAAATACAAATACAGCTCGCAGTATCTCCCACAGCAGGCAAAATGGTCCTCTGAAAAGATTTCTCTCTAAACATTTGCACAGCAAATGACAGACAGTACCACAGTCTTGGTTGGGGTAGTGACGACATCCAGTAGCACGTGCAGAAATCCTCGCAGGCATGCACAAACCTACGTATCAACGGTAACCAATGTCACCCAAGTCTTCCCGCTCGTCTCTTGACTTTCTTAATCTGTTATAAAAGCTTAAAACGGTATTTAAACCATTACATGGTTACGGCAATACCACACTACATTGCAGACTGTCTCCATTAACCTGCGACAAGACCATCGTCCGAAAAGAAATGAGAAAAGTTGACAGTTCGCTTAATTTGGGACATGAGTAAAACACAATAAAGTGTCTCGATTGCCTATGTTCATAGCGTCACAGACTCCTTGCCTCTGTTCATAGCATAAACTCCTTGCCTCTGTTCATAGAATACAAACTCATTGCCTATGTTCATAGAATACAAACTCATTGCTTATGTTCATAGAATACAAACTCATTGCTTATGTTCATAGAATACAAACTCATTGCTTATGTTCATAGAATACAAACTCATTGCTTATGTTCATAGAATACAAACTCATTGCCTATGTTCATAGAATACAAACTCATTGCCTATGTTAAGAGTAACTCATTGCCTGTGTTCATAGAGTATTATACAAACTCAGTGATAGCAGATAGCATCATAAATACACTGCTTACGCTATGAGTAACATAGTATCAAAACTAAACAACTTACCTGGCAAACAAATTTACTACAACCCATTTAAAGTAAACATACTCCAGTTCTAAAAAAAAAAAATATCCATGACTTAATTTCCATAACTAAACAAAAGATTTGCTTTTGTGCTGTCTTAACAGGAGCTGAAAGTCCATACCTATGAGTTACTAACAAACTCCATAAAACTAATACCATCAGCTAACAGCAGAAATCCAAACATTACTCTGGACAATCTCTGGATTAAATTTTGAGTAATTTTGATGATTTTCAAGAGATTAGCTATTGGGTAAGCAGGTCCTATCATCGTCAATGACCCGTATATTTATGGATCATCCTATAAACCCCCTATAAAAAGAAATTAAAATTCGCACAAAACCTTTATGAATGTCGGCAAAAGCTTTACTTAACCACAAACAAAATCCACTTTCAAGAAGCTAAAAACTATAAGGTAGAACATGCCAAGACCCCAGACCTGTATATTAAGTATGTTTTAAAGCTGAATATTGCCGTTTGATGGTATAAACATTAATTTCATCAAATCTAACTGAAACCTCAACTGTCACTGGGCTAGCCAAGGACATTTAAACACCTAATACATATTTGAACTTACAAGAAAACTGACACTGGGCTAGCCAAGAACATTTAAAACACCTATAGCTATCTGAATTTACAAGAAAACTGAGCTATAGATTAGGTATATAATGACCACCTGAAAGAAAGTCAGATTTGTTGTTCACAACCATCCAAGAACCTGCATATTAGGTCGTACGACCTACTGTGCAGAACATGGGGGCTTCTCCACCCCTTTAGGGGCGGTGCCCCTAAAGGGGTGGAGGATAAATGAACTTTTTCACGAATAAATATCAAGAACAGTAAATATAAATGAAAAAGGTAATTTAGAAAAGAAAATTACCTAAAATAATTGAAGTAAAAAAATTTCAAAATTGTGAAATTAAATCTTGCAAAAATGTAAAAAGAATTAATCCAAAACATTAAAAAGTAAACCTATTTCAAAAATAAGCCAAAAGATTAAAAGTAATTCCATTTAAAAAAAAGTTTTGAAAAATTTCCAAGTATAAAAATGTGAAAATTTAACTTAAAAATTATAGAAAGTAAATAATCTTTAAAAAATAATGTTCAATTAAATTTATAACTAAAATTCAAAATAAGATTTTTATACACAGAATAATAAATCTATGAAAAGTAAAATTTGACAAAATACAAAACTAATACCTCCTACTTACCCGTTGCTAGATAAGTCAGCTTTCTCTTGTGTAAAACTTGACCGTTTAAACAGGAACTCGTTTAAACAGTAACTCAAAAGTCAAAATCGAACCTCGAACCAATAACATCCTGGAAAAGACAAAGATTGAGAGCTGTGCACAACTTACTCCTAAATCTTGTAAATAATGGGCGTTTACTCAAGTCAGATTTTGGATACACGCCCACAGAAAGCTATAATAACTGCCAAGGATTTATACGAGGGTAAACACTTAAGATTCGAAAGTCCCCGGAACAAATATATAATATTAGCAATAAATTCGCAAAGTAACAGTGTTAAATTGCAGAAGCCAACGAAGTGACAACAATCGATGGAGATCTCAAGCACCAACCGTATAGTCGCGTAATGAATTTTTTTTTTTTGGTATAAACATCACAAAACGACCAATTACGCTGGGATAAATTAAGGAGGAATCGTAAACGCCGCTCCAGAGGCAAAAAAGACCACATAGCAAGCTCCTGTTGCACGTCTACCACCCGGAACGATGTAACAGTCGAAACTGAAAAGTTGGAAAGTTCAATGTCCGAACTCGAACGATGCTGTCATTCGCCAAGGACTGAAGTCTTACGAGTGTCTTGCTCCTTGAAACGACTGAATACGATCTGTGGATATCCTTGAAATCACTAATTTTGCAATTAATATTTCTATAGTATTTCCTACTCCCTTCTTTTACTTGTCTTTCATGGAAGTGTTTGAAATACAACGCTTAATAGTTAGATTTTCCTGAACGTAAATCGTAATTTCCTTAAGGGTTCACGAAATAATTTGTAGCATAAGCCTGTTGTATATTTGATTTCATTACTTTGACGATGTATCTTTTAATTCGCGTACATATTATTGTCACAACGATATATAAGAAATATTCTATATTATACGTATATATATCTAATATATATATATATATATATATAGATATATATATATTATATATATATATAATTAATGTTATATATACTATCTAGTATATATATATAATATAATATTATATATAAGTATAATATATATATATATATATATATAATATATATACATATATATATATTATATATATATATATATATATATATATATATATAAATATATAT
>NC_061094.1:51066035-51078535 GCF_015104395.2 Macrobrachium nipponense
AATTTCAGAGGGACCTTCTTGTCACAGAGGACCCCTGATGCAGACCTCCAGTTATTCCATTCTGCCTGAATTCGGTGTCTCACCTCTTGGTCCATGCTTCCACTATCCTCTAATACGGACCCTAAGTACTTGAACTTATGTACTTTCTTTATTTCTTCCCCACCCAATCTTATGCTAGTTCCACCGTCCTCAGTAATACTAGAACACATATATTCGGTTTTTGATCTGCTTATTCTTATTCCTCTTTCCTCAAGTGCTGCTCTCCACCTCTCCAACCTCCCCTCCAACTTCTCCTTCCCCTCTGAACACAACACAATGTCATCCGCGTATAATATGCACCATGGCACTGCTTCTCTAACATCCCTGGTCATTACATCCATCACGATGTTGAAGATGAATGGGCTAAGTGCTGACCCCTAGTGTAATCCAACTCCTATCTCAAATCCACCCGTCTCTCCAACACTACTCCTTACTCTAGTATAGACATTCCTGTACATCTCCTGAATAATTCTGACATACTTTTCCGGCACCATCTTCTCCCTCAAACATCTCCATATTTCTTGCCTTGGCACTCTGTCATAGGCCTTTTCAAGGTCTATGAATACCAGATGCAGGTCTCGTTGTTTTTCTCTGAATTTCTCCATTAGCTGTCTTATGCAAAATATTCCATCCGTTGTGCCACTTCCCTTCATAAATCCTAACTGTTCCTTCCCTATTCTAACTTCCTCTCTCAGCCTGCTATCTATTATATAATGAAAATGCTTTTCAGTCACCATAGTAATACCTGGAGAATAGGGACAGACAGCACTTTAATACCTGTTTGAAGGGGACAGACAGCACAGTAAAACCTCGATAAAAAGGGCCGTCAACACCCTAAGACCTGTATAAAAGGGATAGTCATCACATTAATACCTGGATAAAGTGACAGTTATCACATAATACCAGGATAAAAGGGACAGACACCACCACAGTCATACCTGGATAAAAGGAACAGTCATCATAGTAATACCTGGATAAAAGGGTCAGACACCACCACAGTAATACCTGGATAAAAAGGGACAGTAACCACAGAAATGCCTATCAGTTCATTGACGACTTTTCGATGGATGAGAAAAAAGTAGAGCTGTCAGTCGGACCGTCAATACAAACCCCTCCCCCTCTCACTTCTCTCTTCCCTACATCTTCCCCCTCACCCCTTTCCCCTCTACCCTCCCCCCACCATCCCCTTTCCCTTACCGCTCTCCTTCTATGCAGGTTGTCCCTCAGAGTTTTCCCTGGCAGCGCCACATTTGTCCGCTAGTATAATATACATATATATATATTATATATATATATATATATATATATATATATATATATATATTATACTAATATATACATTTTTATAATTATGTGTATGATCTCAATTACATGCAATTAGGCGAAGGTAAACCCGTAGAGTTTATTTACCACGTAATGTAAAGGGGTCAAGCAGTTCGGATTTATGCAGCGAGTAAATATGTGAACAAACATACAAATATATAAAAAAACATTCACTATATATTCATATATATATATAATATATATATTATATATATTATAATATGGTATATATATATGTATATTATATAGTATATATATATATATATATATATATAATATATATATATATATATATATATATAGAGTAAAGCTTTCTTTCCCAAAATCTTCAGAGCAAAAGCTTAACCTCAAAAAAGCAAAATTCGTGCAAAATTCGACAACAAACCTATTCTTTAAACAGGCGAGCGAGCGGGGTCTCGTGTCAGTCGAGCCGTGAAGCCTGCGGGAGCGAGAGGACTCAATACAAACACGCCACTGCTACAAATAAACATTTCCCACACTACCTGAAAGTTCGTGTTTATTTTCCCATCACCCGATCAAAAGGGTTCTGGGGGCGCCATTGGTATCAGCGCTTGCTGGCTGTTTATCGGTTAATTGTTGGGATTTTTTTTCTATAAACGTAGAGCTTAAGATTATTAAGTAATTTTTTGAAGATTGCTTTAGGGGGACAAAGGTAGATCTGATAATTATCAATCCATTTTGAAAAGATTTTTATAATTTTTTTTTTTGGATACAGATAGATCTGACAGCTGCTAATTAATTTTGGGAAGATTTTTATAATTAATTTTTTTTGGATACAGATAGATCTGACAGCTGCTAATTTATTTTGGGAAGATTTTTATAACTTTTTTTTGGATACAGATAGATCTGACAGCTGCTAATTAATTTTGGGAAGATTTTAATAATTTTTTGGGATACAGATAGATCTGACAGCTGCTAATTAATTTTGGGAAGATTTTTATTAATTTATTTTTTTTTGGATACAGATAGATCTGACAGCTGCTAATTAATTTTGGGAAGATTTTTGTAATTTTTTTTTTGGATACAGAATAGATCTGACAGCTGCTAATTAATTTTGGGAAGATTTTTATAATTTTTTTTTTTTTGGATACAGATAGATCTGACAGCTGCTAATTAATTTTGGGAAGATTTTTATAATTTTTTTTTTTGGATACAGATAGATCTGACAGCTGCTAATTAATTTTGGGAAGATTTTTATAATTTTTGGGGGGATAAAGAAAGACCTGACAATAATTAATTAATTTTGTGGAGAAACTGTTTTTGGTGGACAAAGATTGATTTATTTTTGGGCAAATATTTAAAATTGCTTGGATAAAGAGAGATCTGACTATTGTCAATTAGTTTTGTGAAGTTTATTTGGTAGGACAATAATAGATCTTACATTTATTAGTTCATTTTTGGAAAGATTATTTTAATAAAGATAGATTGGCAATTATTAATGAATTTTATAAAGAACTGTTATAGGATATTATCCCGAATAATATATTGAACAATAAGAATTAAGAAATAGTGCAAGTGGATATTAATATGTTTATGTTTACAGAAACCTACAGGCTATTCAAGAATTGTCAGTTTACATAAACGATGATAAATTATACATTAGGTTACTTACAAAAGTACATACACACAAGTAAGCATGCATTACCTAAGTAAATGACATATATGAAATCACTTGCATAAGTAAAGTATGATTGTGTGCGTGTGTGTGTGTGTGGGTGTGTGTGTGTATGTATGTGTGTGAGTACTTTTGTAAATTACTTGACATATGTCACTTACAAGAGTACACACACATACACACACACACACCATCATGCATTACTTGTAATACCACCATACGATCATTACTACTAATATCACCATCACTATAATAACACACCATTAATAATAGCTCTTTATATCATTTGACGAAATAATCAAAGTAAATTAAATGAGCCATTAACACTTTTTTCCCATTTAATTGAACGTATAATGAAGAGCAATAATGAGGCCCATATCTATTGGGGAATAATTGGCTAGTTAAGAATAATTACGGGAAAACCCTTATAGGTTTTATATGTGATTATTTTTGGTACGTAATATTCTTAAGTACACAGTAATTAGTTTTTTGAAAATATGTATCCATATAATTACAGGTTATTAATTAAATAGTAAAGGTCTCTGTTTACACATTTAAAACGAAACCTATAACGTAAAGACACATTAAACCTTTTCATAATTGTGTAAATTAAATATTTACAAATTAAGTAAAAATGGTGATTTAACACCCTATGAATAAATGGAGAACTTTAGAAAACTTTCGTTTCGTGGGTACAGCTTCGAAACAGAAAATATAAAACAACAAATTCAGATAAAGAAGTAATCTCTCTCTCTCTCTCTCTCTCTCTCTCTCTCTCTCTCTCTCTCTCTCTCCCTTTCTCTTCCTTCGTTTCCTTAGTAATTTTGAACAACTCATTATGCCACAAATAGGTATCAAAGTCACACTCCGTGGGTACTCGTCTATGACAAGTGCTGTCTCGGCTACCACTTCATAAAAAGAAGAAGAGGAAGAAGTGTTTACAATTGGGAAGCACACAAAGACGACTGAGAGTCACCGTTTTCATCTACTGGAATTAGAAAAGGGAAAGCTAAAAATACAGATAGATAGATAGATAGATTGATAGAGATAGGTAAATATATACATTAACAAGATGGATAAATAGAGCTGTACAAGATATATATATAAACTCGAACAGTCAAAATGATTAGGTGGGTAGTTTTCTCTTACAGAAAATAGGAAATGACAATAATACAAGTACATTTTTATTTTATTTTATGATATTCATTCTTATTAATATTAGGTACACTTGAAGATTACAACCTATTTTCTCTCTCTCTCTCTCTCTCTCTCTCTCTCTCTCTCTCTCTCTCTCTCTCTCTCTCTCTCTCTCTCTCTCTCTCTTTTACAGCTAGCCCAGAGTATTGTAATATGCATTTTTTGGAGACTAGTATAACATGACTTATTAAGGTGTAAGACAAGGCAATATTTTTTTGTCCCTTCAAAAAAATTAACAATTTTATACTTGCACGTAGTGATAAGAAAATTATGAAATAAGATCATGTATTCTAAACATGCATATTCATTCCCTGTAAGAAAACACACACACACACACACATACACACACACACACACACACACACACACACATATATATATATATATATATATATATATATATATATATATATATATATCTGTGTGTGTGTGTGTATGTGTGTGTTTTCGTACAGGGAATGAATATGCATGCTTAGAATACATTATCTTATTTTATAAATTTCTTATCACTACGTGTAAGAATAAAATTGTTAATTTTCTTTAAAGGAACAAAAAAATATTGCCTTGTCTTACACTTTAATAAATCATGTTATACTAGTCTCCAAAAAATGCATATTAAAATACATGGGCTAGCTGTAAACGAGAGAGAGAGAGAGTGTGTGTGTGTGTGTGTGATATTAGAATTAACCGAATTTCACTTACATAATCTTGACTAATTACTTAGCAAGGGAAAGCAACCTACATATTATAAAGGCAATAATGAAAGTACGCAGACAAAAAAAAAAATCCTTAGAAGCCAGAAACCCTTCATACTTTGTGGTTAAAACCGAGGTTCTCAACATTATATAGAGGAAACCACAAGATAAAAGTGATTACACTAAGCCCAGGTTTCCTTACAAGAATTAAAAAAAAAGGCCATTATGATATTTCAAGATGAAAGGAGGGACTTTCTCCATTAGAAAGTCGTCCCCCTAAAAGCAGCTTCTTCAGAGGGATTGCTCCCGGAACACTTCCTTTCTCTCGGCTAGAGAGAGAGAGAGAGAGAGAGAGAGAGAGAGAGAGAGAGAGAGAGAGAGAGAGAGTTCCCCGCGGCTCGGCCGTTGTGGTGACTGGAGCCCAACTCGCCCTACCATTAGTCTGTTTACCCTGCCCACCTACTTATAGGTAAGTGGAAAAAGGCTCAGGAGACCGTTGGAGCCGTTTCAGGAACGAAGGGAAAAAGAGCATTTTAGAGAATCGATTTATTTTAAAATTTATTTATTCAGGGTAATGTCTTGGTTGGGATTGAGACCTGCTGGCTTGTTGTGGTACCTTGTATCTCTCTCTCTCTCTCTCTCTCTCTCTCTCTCTCTCTCTCTCTCTCTCTCTCTCTCTCTCTCTATCTGTCTGTCTTAATATCCTGATTATCGTAGTGTACTCTGGAATGGCTACGATCTTCATTATTTGTTTTACTTTTATCCCAGGCCTGTTGTCACACACACATACAAATAAACACTTACACACACATACATGCAAACGCACAAATTATATGTGTATGCGTGCGTGTGAATCATTTACTTCAAAGAGAAATATTAGAAAATCAGACGATCGACAAGGAGACTAACAAATCATTTAAAACGAATTTAATTCAATCGTAATCTCCAAAAAAAAAAAGCTCCAATAGACGACGTGTAAAGAAAAAGACATCTATTATTTTTCCCACGGAGAAAATTGCCAGAAGTCCTGTACCTACTAAATGTCCCCTAGGGATCACTCGACACGGGACAATCATGTTCCGTGGGAGTTATTCCGGCATTTGTTCGTTTCTTTGTCCTTTTAATGGCAGTACTTGGCTACTGATGTGTTTTTGTTCTTTGAGATTTTTCTGCTGATTGGACATGCTTTGTAACTATAATATATAATATATTGTATAAGTATCTATTATATTCTAGATTATATCTATCTAAATATATATAATATATATTATATATTATAATATTATTATTATTATATATGTATATTGTATATCTATGTATATGCATACATATGTGTATATATATATGTATATGTATTATAGATATATATATATATTATATATTATAATTATATATATCCATAGAATATATAAATAAAATATATATTATATGATATTATATAATTAATATATATTATTAAATATATATATATTCTATATTATATATATATACATATATGATAAGATTAAATCATTTCATAAGTGGTAGTAAATTATTAGATTATGTGGAGTTAATACTACGAAAAGGAACCATATAAGTAGGAAAAAAATCCCTGAAATGATTATTCTGATAATAATAAATTCACATTCAGTAACGCCTCTTCTAAGCACTACTTGTCATCATTCATTAGTTATGGAAATCAAATATATCTTTCATTTTTATATTTTTTTCCATTTCGCTATTCCTTTATTATTTCTTCTTCGGTTTCTTCCTTTCTTTCTTTCGTTTTCATCTTTCAAACTTTACTTGTCAATGTTTCTTGAATATGGAAAACATATCTCTCATTTTCCTCTTTTTTTACATTTCGCTATTCCTTTATTATTTCTTCTATTTTTTATTCTATTCTTTTTTTCACATTTTAAACTTTACTTGTAAAGCATTCCTTAAATACAGAAAAATATATCTTTAAAGTTTTCTCTTTTTTCCCATTTCTCTATTCCTTTATTATTTCTTTTTCTATTTTATTCCTTTCTTTTTTACATTCCTTAAATATGGAAAATATGTGGAGCATTTTTCTCTTTTTTCCCATTTTTCTATTCCTTTATCATTTCTGAGTCATTTTTTTCCTTTCTTTCCTTCCTTTTCCTCTTTTAAACTTTACTTGTAAATATTCCTTAAGTATAGAAAGTATATCTGCATTTTCTATTTTTTCCATTTTGCTACTCTTTTATTATCTCTTTTGCATTTTATTCCTTTCTTTTCATCAGGCCCATATAACATCTTTTCCTTATTCCCTGAAAACCACAATAAAGGAACTAAATCACTTCGCTCTTGACTTAACTTCAAACCTAAAGAAATAAATTTTGGACTGAATACTTCCCCAAAAAAGGAGTTCGGGATTCCCTACGACATCGAATTCCTCTCGAATTCCCCAGGAGGAAGAGAGGGGAATTGAGGGGTATACGAAAAGCGTTCAAGGGCTAAACGAGACATTTATATCCATCTGACGTAATGGATATAAACACGCCATCCCCGCTTGGTGTTATAGCAGCCTCTGAAATCGCTGGAGGGAGATAACAAATAGGAAGTGTACTTAATCTTTACTTATTTTTTATACTGCCACATGAAGGATGACGCGAATATACATTACTGTATGCATTGCAATTTCAGCATTTAAAGAAATAATTGAATATGGTTATTATTGATATAATTTTGATGCCACAATGCATTATTTTGTTTTATTTTATGCATATATCTACTTATGTAAAATTTTTCAAGTCAATATAAGGCTAATTGCTACCTACATTCGTACGTTTAAAATCATATGCACGTAAATAATAATTTCCTTTGAAATATGTATGTATGCATGTATAAATATGTATGTATATATACATATGTATATGTACATATATATATTATATATATATATATAAGATATATTATATATAGATATATATATATATATATATATTATATATATATATATATATATATATATATATATATATATATGATATATATATATATATATATATATATATATATATATATATATTATATATATATATATATATATATATATATAATATATATATATATATGGGTGCGTATATATGTATATATGTATAGAGTATGGAAATTCTACATAAATAATATAAAGATTGTATATAGCATATGACGAAGTTAAAAGAATTCAGCTTTCCAAGGTCTATATGCACTGTAGTATATAAGGTACTGAAAACGTATGTGTATTGTATATAGATTGCATAAATAATACGGACGCTGTTAAGCATGAGTCAGATTCAACCTCCTGATATAACTAATATAGACAGGGGCCACATAGAAACTATAATGAGTGAAGGCTTGGAGACGATCAGGAGAGTTGCCGAAAAATGTAACGTGAAAGGCAGAAGTGTTGATTGGGATGTGACAAAACTTAGATGGGAGCGTTTACTTGAGTCTAACGATTCTAAAGCAATCTGGAGAGCTATAGACTGGAAGGGACAGATATTAGAGGCAAATACATTGCAACCAGACGACGGCAAATTCAAGACTCATTTCGAATCACTTTAAAACCCAGGTAATATGCATAATCAAAGTGAAGGTTTAAGTGCTCTTGATGACGCTTCTACATCCCTGTTCTTGACGACCCTTTTACCCCACAAGAGCTGGACGAGGCTCGGAAAGACGTGAATATGAATAAAAGCTTCTGTGGCCTGTGCCCTGGATTGTTCGTTCGCCTGCCCGCCTTGTGGATGACGTTTTCTTGGCCGTGTTTAATGCTTTGTTCTTGAATTTAAATAATTTATTATCATGGGGATACAGTAAATTTGTTGTACTTTTTAAATCTGGAAACAGAATGGATTGTGGGAATTATAGAGGTATAAGTATCATGGATACTGTAGGTAAGAATTATGACATATTGTTATTAAATAGACTGAAATTATGGTTCAGTATAGATAAGTGTCAAGCTGGAGCACAGAGGAAAAGAGGATGTGTAGAACAAATATTGTCATTAAGACTGTTAATAGATTTGGCTATCTTCAAGAAGAAAAAAACTCTATGTAATGTTTGTAGATTTCAGTAAAGCTTATGATCGAGTTCCCCGAAGAAAAATGATAAGTTATTTGAAAGAACTAGGATGCGGGAAAAGAATGTTGTCTGCAATTAAAGAGATGTACAGTAACACTAAAAATGTTTTAAGAACAGCTGTGATCGAAAGCTCTGTCGGTGTTCGGCAGGGAGCCCACACTAGTTGTTTACTGTTTGTCATTTATATGGATAAAGTGGTTAGGATGTTAAAAGATGCAATTCCAGTCGATGGCTTTTTGGGTAATTTACATGTGTTTTTGTTGATGGATAACACAGTGATTGTTGCCACTTCTCGAGAAATGTATATTAAAAAATTTGACAGTATGATGAACTACTGTAATGAATATGGCATGCAGCTTAATGGTAAGAAGAGCAAATTTTTCGTGATAAACAAGAATGTAGGTGACCAGTTGCCAATAACAGCTCAAGGTCAAACTGTGAGTTACTGTGACCATTATCTCTATCTGGGAACTTGGTTCACAGATGACGGGAAGTTGAAAACTTGCCTCTCTTCACATCAGCCTAACTGGCAATCAAGCTTAAACAAGTTTTCAATATTTTGTAACACGAATACTAAAATGCCATTCTATTTTAAGAAGAAAGTTTTTGAAGCAGCGGCGACTTCATCCTTGTTTTATGGGTCAGAAACATGGTTAACAAATGCATTACAAAAACCAATAAGTAATTACAATCACTTAGTCAAAATTTTGCTAGTTGTGAGGGTAAATACCTGTACAGATTTGTGTTTGGTTGAGTCTGGGAAACCCCCAGCGAAATTCATTGTGGCCAAAAAACGGAAACGTTTTCTTATGTCAAAGTTGTCTGACCCTGATATGGATGAGCCTTTTCATGTTGTATATGGAATGTGTAGTGATGCAGATTCCCCTGGGTACAGATTTATTCGAAATTCCCTAACCTTTAATGACCAAATTGACCCACTAGACGACATCATATCATCAATTAGAAATAGACCAACTTCAGCAACTAAATATGTTACTTACAGAAGCAAACTGAATCCCAACTTAGAAGTTCATAGATTATATACCGATAAATTCTATGTCACTGATTACATTCGCGAAGCTTTCAGTCGCTTACGGTTAACGTCCCATAACCTTTGTATAGAAACGGGTAGGTGGAGCCGAACTCCTCCAGAATTAAGGTTGAAGGGTGTGTGCCTGAGATAATAGCACCATTCAGGACGAGTCACACGTTCTGATCAATTGTCCTCTGTCAATGCCGTGTAGGCATAAATATCTAAACTTAAGTTACGAGTCTTTGAATACTTTATTAAATGAAAGTAATGATATTGCTGATTTGGGTGCATATGTTTATGAAGTTCTTCTTAGTTTTAAATAATATGCGGCTTTGTCTTCTGTTTTATGTTTTTTTCTCTTCAAGT
This sequence comes from Macrobrachium nipponense, assembly GCF_015104395.2. NCBI lineage: Eukaryota > Metazoa > Arthropoda > Malacostraca > Decapoda > Palaemonidae > Macrobrachium > Macrobrachium nipponense. The sequence goes on from NC_061094.1 coordinate 51,076,396, forward strand.
AGGTTTTTTCTTTTTTTTACAAGCATTGTGTTTGAGACTTAACAATAATAAGCCAAGGTTTATAGGTGGATATTTTTTCTTTACTTTTTCGTGTATATGATATTATGTGCTGATGTAATTTGTACTTGATGTTTGTATTTTTTGTCAAAATGGGCCTTGTACTTAAAAAAAAAAAAAGAAGAGATAGCTATCTACTCTGTATTTTTTTTATATTGTATCTTTTTTGGGACATGTTTTGTACTTATATTTTTGTATATCTTGTCAATAAAAATAACTAACTAACTAAATCAAGATTTCCATCGAGTAGCGCCTTAGAATAAGCAAATTGAGGAGCTGGATATTGGACTCTTGGGAAATATGTATATATATATATATATATATATATATATATATATATATATATATATATATATTATATATATATATATATATATGGGAAGCGTTGCTATCAACCAACATACAACAAGGAGCTGAAGGAGACGTCATGTACTAGTAATTGTCCATTTATTAAACATGCTGACGTTTCGAGGACACAGCCTCATTTTCAAAGCTGAAAAACGTAATTATAATATATAAAAATATTACAAAGACTTAAGAATTAAGAAATTTACAATTTAAAAAAAATTTACACTTTAAACAAAAATTGAAAAAAAAAAAAAAATAAAATAAAATAAAATAAAATGCAACAGACAGAATGAAAGAAATCGACCGCTACCTTTCAGGACGGGAACCAAGGAACTAATGACAAAAAAAAAAAAAACAGACAGGGGGCACACTCAAGACAGGTACAGTGTTGTGGGGGTAGTTTGATTGTTTAAAGGAGGAACAAGCTTCTTAATATATAACGATTCGGTTATTGCTAATTGATGAGGTGAGGTGGCTCTGGAGAGAATTTTAAAATGTTTATATTCAATATGTTGTTTATATTTTTCGGCATGATCACGTACATTAGAAAATTCAGGATTAGTTAATTTATTGCCTGTTCTGTAACTAACTCCCCGATGACAATCAATTCTGACTTTTAGTAGGCGACGAGAAGCCCCCACATATCTCCCCACCTTACATTTGGGGCAAGTATATAAATAAACTACATTGGAAGTCATCAAGGAGCTTAGTTTGTCTTTATGTTTAAAAAGAGAAGCAATGGTTAACGGGTTCTTGGGTATAACTCTACTGTTAACTGCCGGAAGGTGTCGGTGAATAAGGTCATTTAACTGAACATAAAAGGACTTATCATGAATAAAAGGAATACTGAAGTAAAATGCCAACTTGGGTACAGTAGGAATATTAAAAACAGGAACAAACTTACGATTAAGAAAATTATACAATTGTTTAAAAAAAAGCTTGGATGGGTAGCAGTTTTCTAAAAATTACTTTTGGAGAAATGAGATTTCTTGGTGGAAACCAGACCAAGTGGAGGATAAAGTATAGGCCCTGTGGAAGAGAGTAATTAAAGAGTTTATTTTGAAATTAAAATGACAACTGCTATAAAAATGTTGTACCTAAGCCAGTAAATGTTTGTTTTCTAAAAATAGAAGTACAGAAGCCCTGCTCGTTACGGGACACAAGTATATCCAAAAATGCAAGTTTATTGTTTTCTTCGTAATCGATCGTGAACGTAATGTTGGGATGGGCTACATTGGCGTATTCAAGAAACTGATCGGCTTGCTCTTTATTTCTAAAAAGTAAGAAGGTGTCGTCTATGTTTCGTTTGTAAAATAACGGCAGAAAAGAGAGGGGACAGTTGTCCAGCAAGTGTTCCTCTAGATGGAACATAAAGATGTTAGAAAAAACTGGGCCAAGAGGACTGCCCATGGCCATACCTTCAACCTGAGTGTAAGCTGTATTATTAAAAATAAAGGCAGTGTCCTGTACTGCCAGTTGTAACATTTTCTTAAAATTATCATAATTAAAACCGTGAAATAAAATATCTCGTTGGGTAAAAATTTTGTCTAAGATTATTTGTATTGTCTCTTCCACAAGGACATTGGTAAAAAGAGACTCCACATCCAAGCTTACCATAAATAAATCAGAATCTTGCATAAGAACGTTGTCCCTAAATAGTTCGGAATTTTTGACTGAATAATTATTCATAGAAAATTCATTTAATAAGGGCACTAAAAACTTAGCCATTCTTATA
>NC_061094.1:51081035-51088535 GCF_015104395.2 Macrobrachium nipponense
AGATGAGACTTTAGACATGAACATTAAGAAATTAAAGCAATACACTTGCTTTCATCATTCCAAAGGAAGTTTTTTATTTTAGGTGGGTTATGATTCTAAGTCACAAAATACGTAATTATAAAAAAAATTTTTGGATTACAAATTTGTATAATTTCCAGTTTTTACAGTGAAAGGTAAGGTTATTTTAGGTGGGTTATGATTCTAAGTCACGAAATATGTAATTTTAAAAAAATTGGAATAAAATATTTGTTTAATTTCCAACTTTTACAGTGAAAGCTAAGGATTTTTAAGAGGGTTATAATTGTTAATAGCGAAATATGTAATTATAAAAACATCTGAATTAAAAGTTTGTGTAATTTCCAACTTTTACAGTGAAAGCTAAGGTTCATGCAATTGGAAAAACATTACTGACTTAATTATGAGCATCGTATAAAGATATATTTTTTTATATCTACCACGAATATGACATAACTTCTGATTCAACTTCAAACTGAAAAATTCGTAAATAAATTTAAGAATTTTGCACTGAAAAATTTCCGAATGAATTTAGGACTTTTGCAGTGAAAAAATTCAAAATTTAAGACTTTTGCACTGGAAAAATCCTAAATGAATTTAAGACTTTTGCACTGAAAAGTTCCTAAATGAAGCTAAGACTTTCGCACCGAAAAATTTCTAAGTGAATTAAGACTTTTGCACTGAAAAATTCTTAAATAAATTTAAGGGGATCACCCTCCATCGATTTTCATGAATATAATTTTGGATATCAAAAATCCTGATTTTTTGGCAGTGAACAGCACCACAACTCAAGAGTTACGTGTGAAATTATCGTACAAATCGTGCCATAAATAACGAAGTTATTGCATTTTTTTGTGGTTGAGGTATATGGCACTACACGGGTTGTCATGGTGACGCAATACCATGTACACAGTACTCACGATAAACCATGATAAGTACGCTATTCTTATAAAATAGTGAGAAAGATAAGGCTAAAAATCTACGTCTAGCACCTCTGTTCATGACGAAAACACAACAGTACAAGCCAACAAGCCCCAACATACTATATACTACCACGCTGGAGCACAATTTTGGCTATGGAAAAAACAATCTTCTTACTTTATTGTTTGGCACGAATACTAATATTCGTGAATCATTATCATCTCTTGATTAAGGAAGACTGAAGGCTCAAACGCCAAAACATATAAAAAAAAAAGTAAAATGTAAGAGAGAGTAAAGACTATGAGGGTGGAGCCTTCTAAAAGCGAAACCAAGCTACAATGAGGGAGTTGGCATCTCCTGACACCTTCACCTTGAGTGAGTAATACCCCTTGTGGGGGGGAGGGGGGGGGCGACTTGGTGCCATGCTTTCGGTAATTAACAGAAAAAGGTATAAAGTAAGCAACTTCGGTTATTTTTCAGGTAATTGGGAGTGTTTCTAATTGTAATCGGTAATGGAAATGCCGATATTGTGATCTTTTACGTCATATTCTTGTTGCGAAACTTTGAGGGTCGATATCTCAGTTTTATAGTTATTGACGTTCAAAGGCATTTTTCTCCACTATTTATGAAGCATTTTCAAATGCAAAGCCATCGTTGGAAAGAGGAATAAAAATGCAGTATTTTGGAAAAGCAAATTTAATTTTCAAGGTTATTTATAATTTTCTATATTTTTCAAAGTTTAAAAATAAAAAAATATATAAATATTAATAAAAAAATTAAAATAAAAGAAAATTCACTTTACCAATTCTTTCATACGTGATGGACATTATTCATACCAATTCTTATTTAATTCAATGCAGTATTTTTTTTAGAAAAATAAAAAAAAGAAAATTTGAAAATTTATATTTTTATTCATAAAAAAAAAGTTTTGGTCCGATTCCAATAATTAGAGTAACAGTACAAATAACATATAAAAAAATTATGGTAATCCAATAACAGATGACGATTTTGGCATTCATGGCGGACAACCTCTTTAAGACTTTTGCAATGAAAAATTTCTCAATGATTTTACTCCATTCATTGCTACTAAACAGATAAGTATACAAGTGACAAGTATCTAGCTCTGTACTATTTCAATACTATTAATGACAAAAAAAAAAAAGGCGTGATCCAACGTCCAGGTTACTCGTGGTGCGTGCTAAAAGCGTTGTTTCATCGAAGAAAATTAAAATAAATGTCCTGTGTTGTAATAGGAATAAGTTTTCTGTACTGTTTAACATGCACATTATTTATTTTTCTGTTTATATTTTCATTCTAATAAATAAATCATAAGTATCGTAACCTAAAATTCCTGTATCTTAAACTCAAAGCGAAACACCATTTCCAGACCCTTTTTAGGCTTTTAAAACACCCCCCCCTCCCTCCCCCCAACTCAACAACAAGAACAGCAGCAACAATGAAGTAGTTTGTAGGCATACTCCCTAAGTAAGAGGAAAAAAGCATTAGTGACTGATTTATGAGAATCATATAAAAATATGATATTTTTTTACATCTACCGTAATCATGACATGACTTTTGAATCAACTTCAACCGAACATTTCTTCAATGAATGTAAGTTATTCATTGCCACCAAACATGTAAGTATAAAAGTGACAAATATCTAGCTTTCTACTCTTTCAATACGATTAATAAAAAAAGTATACTTTACATATATCAGAATTCACAACCATTACCGCAGCTACTTTTATACCTGATATATACCACGCCCTACATACGTACTGCATTCATTTCCCCCCCTGTCTCCTAACGAGAGGAATTCAAAGAGATTCATAATGAAACGGCTACTCTTTATTTCACTTTGTGGCGCAGATGGTATCCTGAGCTTTCATTTCGCGTGGATCTGCATAATTTGTACTGGAAGCGTGGACGATTTTGAAAGTAGATAAAGGGTTTCCAACTCTCTGTTCTAGACGGTGTGAGATGAGAGAGAGAGAGAGAGAGAGAGAGAATTTGATTCTTAATTGCTCTTCGCATTCACAACAATAATAATAATAATAATAATAATAATAATAATAATAATAATAATAATAATAATATATAATTAATAATAATAATATTATATATTATTATACTACTACTACTACTACTACTACTACTACTACTACTACTACTACTACTACATACTACTACTACTATAATAATAATAATAATAATAATAATAATAAGAAGAAGAAGAAGAAGAAGAAGAAGAATAAGACTGCATAATTTTTCTGTATTTTCTACATGATAAAAGTACTTCACTCTACTAGAATATATAATCGAGAGAGGGAGAGAGAGAGAGAGAGAGAGAGAGTGAGAGAGCGATCAATCTCATGACAAAAACGTAATGAGAACGTTTATCACCGGGTCGTATTATCAGAGGACTTAATGGGTCCTATGATTAATCGAACGTTGTCCATACTGTAAGTCTATAAAGGTATATCAGAGTACTATAAGTTATAAGAAAAAAGATCCAACTGTTATTTTGTCAGCATTGAAGAGAACTTATAAGGGTGCCATATTTTTACCATCTTTTTGTTAACTGAAGTACTGTTTTTCTCCCTTATATCACTGAGATGTTTATTTACAAAGTATATTGACTCAGAGATCAAAATAGACCATAGATAGATAGAAGGTACAATAGAGCACTATGAATTATATAACAAGAAAATAATCCAACTGCACTATTGTCAGTATTGAAGTGAATTTATAAGGACTTTTTTTGTATTAATTTTCTTATTCACTATAGCACAGTTTCCCTCTTACTGAGATGTTTGTTAAGCAATTAGATTCACTAGAGACACAAAAACTGGATTATACTAATGAGGCACTCGATAGATAGACAGATAGAAGGTACATTACAACATTATAAACTCTAAAAAAAATTCAGAATCCAACTGAATTTTCGTCTGTCTTGAAAAGAATTGATAAAAATAATTTTTTATCAATTTCTTATATCGGTGAGATGTTTGATAACAAAGTACATTAACATGAAGACACAAAATTGAATTACTTAAAGGAGACATTTGATAAATAGATTGATAGATATTTGGTAATTTTAAAAGATTTTTATTTTTTCTCTCTTAACATCTATAAACTTTTCTTATCAATTTCTCCTGTAATAAAATAGATTATTATTTGTGATTATTTACTTCAGTTGCCACAAACAAACAAAATACCGTAATTTATTTATTCGCTTACCCTGTAATTACTCAGAATTGACCTGTATACCATAACATAGAGCATAGAATTCCCTGCCACTATAATTAACGTACGGGCACCTGGAGTATTTTGTCATTCATCAATCCCAAATCTCTAGACACTTGAATGATATAATCTATATATATCCTCAAAAAAGTAATTTATAATTCTATCATAAGTTTATTATAAGCAAAATATTATCACTACCTGACGAGTTCTCAAATTAAACCCTGATCCATAAATGTTTAGTAGAGATATTTATAACCATTTTCCTCTACCTATGCTCACTATTTTTTCTTTTGACGGGTAAGTCCTCGCTATTATTGAACCCTTCCGCGACAATTTCGTCTCATATTTCTCTGGTGTACCTCAGCAGATCATATAAATCTCCCCCGTGAATATTTACTCTGAGAAAAATGGCCGGGCATTCAGATGTCCTGGCCACTAAAAGCGTCGTTCGTCATTGACACAAGATTCATACCGAGGTGAGACCGGGGTCTGCCAAAATTCAGACTCAGTGAAAGATAGGTTTATTGGTAATATTAGGATAAAACCAGTTTTCAAGGCTGTTATTATTATTATTATTATTATTATTATTATTATTATTATTATTATTATTATTATTATTTTTTATTATTATTATTTGGAAGTAAACCCCTCTTTTAAACATGTTCATTAAATGAATTGCTGCCTCAGCTACATTAATTTTATATAGATCTTCTCTATTTCTTTATATAGAGAGGAACCTATATAAAATTAATGCAGCTGAGGCAGCAATTACTTTTAATAAAGTATTATTATTATTATTATTATTATTATTATTATTATTATTATTATTATTATTATTATTATTATTATTATTATTATTATTATTATTATTATTATTATTTTTTTTTTTTTTTTTTTTGCTCTATCACAGTCCTCCAATTCGACTGGGTGGTATTTATAGTGTGGGGTTCGGGTTGCATCCTGCCCTCCTTAGGAGTCCATCACTTTTCTTTACTATGTGTGCCGTTTCTAGGATCACACTCTTCTGCATGAGTCCTGGAACTACTTCAGCCTCTAGTTTTTCTAGATTCCTTTTCAGGGATCTTGGGATCGTGCCTAGTGCTCCTATGATTATGGGTACGATTTCCACTGGCATATCCCATATCCTTCTTATTTCTATTTTCAGATCTTGATACTTATCCATTTTTTCCCTCTCTTTCTCTTCAACTCTGGTGTCCCATGGTATTGCGACATCAATGAGTGATACTTTCTTCTTGACTTTGTCAATCAACGTCACGTCTGGTCTGTTTGCACGTATCACCCTATCCGTTCTGATACCATAGTCCCAGAGGATCTTTGCCTGATCGTTTTCTATCACTCCCTCAGGTTGGTGCTCGTACTACTTATTACTGCAAGGTAGCTGATGTTTCTTGCACAGTCTCCAGTGGAGGGCTTTTGCTACTGAATCATGCCTCTTTTTGTACTGGTTCTGTGCAAGTGCCGGGCATTCACTTGCTATGTGGTTTATGGTTTCATTTTTCGTATTGCACTTCCTACATAAGGGAGAGATGTTATTTCCGTCTATCGTTCTTTGAACATATCTGGTTCTGAAGGCCTGATCTTGGGCCGCTGTTATCATTCCTTCAGTTTCCTTCTTTAGCTCTCCCCTCTGTAGCCATTGCCAATTGTCATCGCTGGCAAGTTCTTTAGTCTGTCTCATGTATTGTCCGTGCATTGGTTTGTTGCCATGCCAGTTCCTCTGTTCTGTCTGTCTTTTCTCCTGTCTCTGTATATTTCTGGGTCTTTCGTCTACTTTTATTAGTCCTTCTTCCCATGCACTCTTTAGCCACTCGTCTTCACTGGTTTTCAGATATTGCCCCAGTGCTCTGTTCTCGATGTTGATGCAGTCCTCTATACTTAGTAGTCCTCTCCCTCCTTCCTTTCGTGTTATGTATAGTCTGTCCGTATTTGCTCTTGGGTGTAGTGCTTTGTGTATTGTCATATGTTTCCTGGTTTTCTGATCTATGCTGCGGAGTTCTGCCTTCGTCCATTCGACTATTCCTGCACTGTATCTGATTACTGGCACTGCCCATGTGTTTAATGGCTTTTATCATATTTCCGGCGTTGAGTTTGACTTGAGTATCGCTTTGAGTCTCTTGCATATATTCTTTCCTGATCGTGTCCTTCATCTCTTGGTGTTTTATATCCCCTCCTTCCATTATTCCCAGGTATTTCTATCCTGTCTCATCTATGTGTTTGATGTTGCTCCCATCCGGTAGCTTTATCCCTTCAGTCATTGTTACTTTGCCCTTTTGTATGTTGACTAAGGCGCATTTTTCTATTCCAAACTCCATCCTGATGTCCACAGATACAATCCTTACAGTCTGGATTAGGGTATCTATTTCCTTGATGCTCTTACCATACAGCTTGATGTCGTCCATGAATATCAGATGGTTGATTCTGTTGCCTGTTTTTCTTGAGTTGGTACCCGGCATCCATCTTCTGTAGTAGCTTTTGTCATGGGAATCATGGCTACTACGAAGAGTAGTGGGGACAGTGAGTCGCCCTGGAAGATCCCTCTCCTGATATAACCTCTGCTAGTCTTATTCCAGAGCTTTTAAGTATTTGTATTCAGTTGCGCATTGTATTTTTGAGGAAGCTGATGGTGTTTTCCTCTGCCCCATATATTTTCAGGCATTCTATTAGCCATGTGTGTGGTATCATGTCGAATGCTTTCTTATAGTCTATCCATGCCATGCTTAGGTTGGATTTCCTTCTCCTACTGTTCTTCATTACCATTTTGTCTATCAGGAGCTGGTCTTTTGTGCCCCTACATTGCTTGTCTCACTGCCTTTCTGTTGGTGGGGGATGGTGTTTGTCTCCTCTAGGTAGTTGTATAGCCTTTCACTTGATGATACTGTTAGTAACTTCCACATTATTGGTAGGCAGGGTGATAGGCCTGTAGTTACTGGCTATATTTCCCTTACTCTTGTGTTTTTGTACTAAGGATGTTCTTCCTGTGGTCATCCATTTGGGTGCTTGGTGATTTGAGATACAATGCTGGAGTTTTTGTTCTGCTATTCGTGGGTGGGTAGGGCCTTGAAGTTTTTGAGCCAGTATCCATGGACTTCATCGGGACCTGGGGCTTTCCAGTTTGGCATTTTCTTTAGTTGGTGTCTGACTGTGTCTGTCGTGATCTCTGTGAATCTTTGTTTTATTCTCCCTGTTTCTTCTTCCTTGACTTCTTGGAGCCATGTTGCATGTTTGTTGGGTGATACCGGATTGCTCCATATGTTTTCCCAGAGTCTCTTACTTGGTTCGGCTTCAGGAATTTCT
>NC_061094.1:51098535-51118535 GCF_015104395.2 Macrobrachium nipponense
CACACATGCACACACATGTATGTACATGCATTCATACACACACAAATATATATGTATATGGATTAACTTCTGTGCTTGCTTTATAAATTAACCCAGTTTTTTCTTCCACGCCGAGGTGGTTTGGAAATCTGTAAAAAAAACTCCTGTCGTCTAAATATATACATATAAGTCATATCACATTTCCGTGATTCATATACATATATCGAGCTACAATGTCCTTTAATATCTAATTCGCTCTACCTCAGAATTAATATATTTTCATATATGCTTAACCGAAGGGTTTAATTTTTTCTCGATAATAGATTTGCCTGACAGGGCGCGAAACCTATGGATCCTTTTTTCAAACCCAGGAACGTCAGTGAAGCTTTACCTACTACACCACCGCCAGAGGCTAAAAGTTCATGTCGCCTCTCACCCTCATATACCTTTCGCGCGCAGGTAATTAGTTGGTTTGGAGACAACATCAACCCACCTACAGATATCACAAGGTGGAGAGGTAAAGGCATGTCTCAGCGTAGTACATAATTTATTGCCGACGTTTCACATCACTTCGATGCATTTTCAAGGCTCGTCACTGAAAAAACTCCGTATAATATTTAAAATTTAAAATTGAACACTAAAACATTTAAAATGTAAAAATTATTGTACAACAACACTAGGTTGGAGAGACAACCTACCAGAGTAAAAAATAGAAGGTGACTGAAGGACAGAGTGGGGAGAAAAAAAAAAATAAAGTAAAAAAAACACCCACACACAAAACTATGTAAACAAACAAGTGGTTAGGCTATGAACAGCTGAACTGACGAGGACTAGGCATTTAAATTCGGTACATTAGTTTTGATTAAAATTGATTCCAGTGTTAAAAGCTCGTCATCTTTATTGGCTGATCCAATATATATATATATATATATATATATATATATATATAATAATATATATATATATTCTATATACATGTATATATATGTATATATACACACAATGAGACAACGAGAGTTTTTTTTGCAGAGTCCCAAATCACCTCCTCATGAAAGAAAAACTCGGTTAATTTATAAAGCAATATAGAAGATAATTAGCTTTCGAAGGCTGCTTTGTGAAGCTTGGTAAGTCATAGACAAACACTGACCAACTTCCTGAAAGTATGCAAACTATATAACCTCACATGGGGTATGGAAGTTAATTCTACACAGCTGAGCTAGCAGAAACAGGCTTACAAACCCATGGACACAGAGCCACGCAAACAAGCATATAAGCGCCCTTTAGGTTACTCGAAAGACCACGAAGAACGAACACGCACACAAGGGCCTAATTGCTATTACCCAGCCAGGTATATTTCACGTTACGTAATGCCACTAACTAGATTATGAGAACCATAATCGTATTTAACCTGGAATCAAGAGTTTTCCCTGTGAGAACAATTCCACTTGGGGCATCTGCTTGTTAATATGGATAAGAATGTTGTCGGTTTTACGTAATGTGGAAGAATTTTGTCTTGTTTTCTCTTTTTTATTTGTCCCAGATGTGTGTATGTGATAATGCGTGTTTATGTATGTATGGGCAATGCAGACGATTCAAAATGTTCAGAGAGAATTGGGTACAGAAATTAAAATCCTAAATAAGAACAATGGGTTATTATCGTTAAAGATGCATCTCTGGCTACAATTTTGCATTAGTGAGAAATGTCTAACTGATTATCATTTTTCTCTGTCAGGCAGAGAGAGAGAGAGAGAGAGAGAGAGAGAGAGAGAGAGAGAGAGAGAGAGAGAGAGAGAGAGAGAGAGTAGCTTTTTGGGCATAGCCAGAGAGAGAGAGAGAGAGAGAGAGAGTAGCTTTTTGGGCATAGCCACCACGATATACCATCTCAGGTCAGACAAGGTGTAGAAAAGTTCTTTCTAAAACTGGCCCCTTCATGGTTCAAAATTGAATCACTGCATTCTTGTCTTTCTCTCTCTGTCTCTGTCTCTGTCTGTCTGTCTGTCCATCTGTCTGTCTGTTTGTCTGTGTGTGTGTGAGTGTGTGTGTTATAAGACCACATCCTTCTTGATGTAAATATAACCACACCATCCTTTTCAACTTGGAAAAACCAACTGATCAAATGCTTGGAAACAGAGAGAAGAAGAAGAGGAAGAAGAAAGAGACAGAGATGCTGCAGGTAAGCTGCTTCTCATATTCCTCCTAAGACAAAGTCTATCTTTTCTCCTCGGGGAATTAGCATCACCCGAGAGAGAGAGCGCATCTTATCTAAGAGCGAGAATACATAGCACACCACAGAACTCCAAGAGGTCTTGTCATTCGTCAGGGAAGAGCAGCCATGTCTTTTGTTCTTTTCGAAAGATGGGAATGATTTCTATCGACTCCTCTTTATGTTTCTTTGGCTTCAAAATAACTGGCAATCCCTCATCCCTTATCACCTCTCTCTCTCTCTCTCTCTCTCTCTCTCTCTCTCTCTCTCTCTCTCTAGCAATGTTATTCATACTCTTCTCTCTCTCTCTCTCTCTTCTCTCTCTCTCTCCTCCCCCTTCTCCTCCACCCCACCAACTTCTCTCTACGGAGATATTATATAAAATATTAGAGAAAATAGTGGATAAATATATACCGAAGAAGAAAAGTAAACATCAGTCATGCATACCAAGAGACAGAAGGATCTCGTTCCAGAAAATCAGAAAGTGGAAAAAAGGTCTTGCAAAAGAAAAAAATGCATGGAAAGTTATAGAACTAAAAAGTAAGATAGAAAATGTAGAACAAAAGATTATACAATCAAAAGAAAATGAAAAACGGGACTTGGAAGAAAAAACCCTAGTAAATATCAAGCAAAACCCCAAACTATTATTATACTCGTACGGGAAAAATATGAATAAAAGAAGAATAGAAATAGGCCCTCTAAGAATTGAAGGGAGATTAACGAATGAAAAAAAAGGAAATATGCAACATATTGGCAGAACGATATAAGAGAGAATTCACCCCTAGAATTAATAATGAAGATAATGATATAGAAGTAAGGGACGAAAATAGTGAATATTTAGCTGACATAGATATTAATGAAGCTGATATTGTGCAGGCTATTAATGAAATTAAAAATAGAGCTGCTGCAGGTCCTGATGGTGTCCCTGCTATTTTGTTAAAGAAAGTAGTTAATTCTATCGCAAAGCCACTTGCAATATTATTAAGACAAATTGTAGATACAGGCAAGATTTATGATGAGCACAAATTAGCATATATTACCCCTACTTTTAAAAGTGGATCAAGACTAGAGGCAACTAATTATAGGCCTGTGAGTCTAACATCACATATTATGGAAGTGTATGAAAGGGTAATGAAGAAAAATATTATGAAACATTTAATAAAAAATAATTTGTTTGATATAGGACAACATGGTTTCGTACCCGGAAAAAGTACACAAACCCAACTGTTAGTCCACCGTGAGAACATAATACAAAAATATGAAAAGCGGAAATGAAAAACAGATGTGGTTTATCTAGACTTTGCAAAAGCTTTTGACAAGGTAGACCATAATATATTAGCAAAGAAAATTAGAAAACATAATATAGTGGATAAAGTAGGAAGATGGTTAAAAGAATTTTTACACAGCAGAAAACAGATAGTTATTGCAAACGATGAGAAATCGGATGAAGCTAAGGTAATTTCCGGTGTGCCACAAGGTAAGGTGTTAGCTGCATTACTGTTTGTTATTATGATTGAAGACATAGACAGTAATGTTAAGGAATCGGTAGTGAGTAGTTTCGCCGATGACACAAGAATAAGTAGAGAAATTATTTGTGATGAAGATAGGAACGCGCTACAAAAAGACCTTAACAAAGTATATGATTGGGCAGAGGTAAATAGGATGTTATTTAACTCTGATAAATTTGAATCAATAAATTATGGAGACAGAGAAGGAAAGCTATATGCATATAGGGCACCTAATAATGAGACAATCACAAATAAGGTAGCAGTTAAAGACCTTGGTGTGATGATGAATAGGAACATGTTATGCAATGACCAAATAGCAATTCTAGTGGCAAAATGTAAAGCAAAAATGGGAATGTTGTTACGGCACTTCAAAACAAGAAAAGCTGAACACATGATTATGCTTTATAAAACATATGTTTGTAGTCCACCTGAATATTGCAATATGATATGGTACCCACACTATCAAAAGGATATTGCACAAATAGAGAGTGTACAAAGGTCCTTTACAGCTAGAATAGAAGAAGTTAAGGACCTTGACTACTGGGAAAGACTACAATTCCTTAAAATTTATATAGTCTAGAAAGGAGAAGAGAATGCTACATGATAATTCAGGCATGGAAACCAGATAGAAGGAATAGCAGAAAACATCATGGAACTAAAAATATCAGAAAGAGCAAGCAGAGTAGATTAATAGTGCCCAAAACTATACCAGGAAAAATAAGGAAAGCACACAGGACATTAATCCACTACGCACCAGCATCCTCCTCCTCCTCACTAACCTTCTCTCACCCCATAAAATATATAAAACAAAAAGACTACAAAAATTCCCCTAACCACCTCATGAGCGCCTCTAAAAGAAGGGAAATTTCAGGGTAACTTATTTACCACAAAAGCGCTACTTTCCTCAACCTCTATTATCGGAGGAAATTCACTTTGCAACTTTTTTTATTTTATCTCGTCTTCCAACATCATTTTGAACCGTTGCGTTTTTAAAATTACGAGATGGTTGAAAATATGCTAAGGAATAATAAAAAGAAAAAATTGCTAATAATTAGCTACATTCTGGCCTTCTTATTTTTTTCTTGTTTTTTTTAAAAACTGTCTTTATGCCATTCTGATTTCAAGTACCTAAAATGAAGTACGTTTATTTTTATCATAAATTGTTTATGGTATTATAGCTAAAGAAACGAGAGGGTTGAAAATATGCTAAAATAATATAAATTTTGTGAATATTTAACACAATTATGACCTTACTTTTATATTTTTAACAATTTGGTCTTAATTTCATTCTGATTTCAGGTGTCAAAAATGAATTGCTTTTACTTTGATTAACAGACTTTTTATACGTAGTTATTTATTATTGTAGCTGTTTCAAACCAATGCCGTCTACAACATGTAAAAATTATCTTATATTATCTTTGAAACCACGTTTATCATTACGTTTCTTAGTTTTTTTTATAGAAAAAAGATATAAAGGAAATAGGAAGGTAATAATACATCTTGCTCTAGAATAAGCTTGTCTGTCTATAATTTCATACAAGGTAATTTACATCAACCACATAAAGTTTTTTTCGTTTCAAAGCATCGATATTTCGATCAGCAATACACACACACACACACACACACACACACACACACACACACACACACCACACACATATATATATATATATATATATATATATATATATAATATTATATATATAAATATATATATATATATATATATATATATGTATATATATATATATATATACATATATATTATATATATATATATATATATATATATATATATATATCTATATATATATATATATCTATATATATATATAATAATATGTCTATCTATCCGTGAAATTGAACTTGGCAATCGTTGGGAAGTTGTAGATTAGGCGAAAGTGGTAGCTAAACCAATTAAGCATATATAGAAATAGTATTAACCCAATTACCCATGTAAATAACCAACGTAGGATTACAGAGACCTTTGGAATATTCCAGACGCCACCTGTGATCACAATTTGTGACCTGACCTAAGTTGATGGTCGCAAGGGGAGATAAAACTTTCGGCGTAATTCCTCGTGAAATGCCATTAAGGAGACTAATATAATTAGGGTCATTAGAAAGAGGTTTCATCGGTACTGGGCTAATGCGGTTATTTTGTGGGGAGGTATTTCCAGTAGAATATTGTAATCATGTAGGAATAATAACGTTCTTGTGTACCTACGAATGATAAGTGTTTTTATGCCTATATAACTATTTTATACGTACATAAACACCCACACACACACACACATACACACACAGCCACACACACACACACACACACACACACATATATATATATATATATATATATATATATATATATATATATATATATATATATATATATGATACTTAAGTCTAAAATCCCTTTCACCTTTGTGGAATATATCAACCACTATTTTTTTTATACTCGTCACTCGTATCTATGGCATTATGGCGTTTTAGAGCTTTTCTTAACTTAGAGAGAGAGAGAGAGAGGAGAGAGAGAGAGAGAGAGAGAGAGTACTTGCAAAATGGCTTCAAAATCCTACTATATTCAACTAAATCATTTTGAGTTAGAAAAGTTGCACGCACCGAGTTAGTTTAAACATCACCTGCTACTCTTTTCATTATCAGGAGCCCTACTATGAGATTCAGGGTCTCTGTAACACGGTTTTTTGGACTTTGCTCCTTGTCAAAGCATCGGATGTAGCTGAAAGTTGACATATGTAATTTTACAACCACACACAAATTTTGTCAGCTTTATCAATAACTTAAAACCCGATAGTTTTAATTTTTATAGAGTAAAATGATCTAGCCGACGCCATGGCCAATGATTACGAGCCAAGAGTCGAAAAAACATTCATTACGTAAGCGAGGTAAACAAACAACCTTTTGACTAAATGTTGGCCCCGCCCCCCCATCCACCAGACAGAAATTCCATCGGCTCTGAAACCCAAAGACTTTATGAATGGCGGAAGGATACATAGATGTGGGTGGGGTATCAGTGCTAGCGTAGTAATACTACTGTAGCAGTAGTGCCGCAACAATATAGCAGTAATATACATGAATTAAACGTTTAGACCAACTGCTGGGATCCTAGAGGATCATTTAGCACTTCTTACAACTACTCGAGAAATTAGTTTTTATAGCCAGAAGTTAAATTTTCTAATCCAACAATGCCCATGGTAGCCTTCAGTGTTATCCTGAATTATAACGAGGCGAAAGTGGGTGGAGCCTCATGAAGTCACCATGACGATAATTATTGGTGAAGGTTTAAAGCCAATATACGGTACCGGCTATTTTTTTCAGTAAATAGGTAGATAGCCAATAAATAAAAATTGCTTGACATTGGATATAGCAGTTATCAAATCAAGCTTGTCTACTATGTTTTTGGTAATTACCAACTATTCCCTACATCGTGTCAATCTGATTGTGACCTATAAAGTAGACTGTAATTTCTTTGGAAACTTATTTTGGGAGTTAGACTAATAATCGAAGTGTTTTTGTATTTATTAACATATTTTGTTGGTTTGTTCATTGTGACAATTATCAGTGTAGAGGTTCCAGAGTTCATAAAGGTGTTACTGCTTTGCTTGTATTTAAATTGTATGACATTGTTGCCCAGAGGTTTTTAGCCTTCGTTAAACGTATAGCCAATCATCCATCGAGAAAGAGGGAAGAAATGATGTCATAAGTTACGTAACGAGTGCGTTCGAAACCTTTTCTCTGAGTAAGTTGGCCCGTCTTCAAAAAAGGTCACTTTTGCATTGTAAGTACCAAATTTATTCAACCTACGTAGTGCAGAATACACTCAAAATTTATGTGTTGATATAATATGTATTCTGAATAAGCGTTATATTTATGAAATGCATAGATAAAAAGTTATTGCGAAAAACCGTGTTACAGAGGCCCTGAATCTCATAGTAGTTTATCGGAAACCATTTTATCTGCAGTATCATCCTGTTATCTAATGCTTAAATAATGCTTAAGGATTTTGGACAATACAAAGTGTCTAATATTTCGACGGAATGGAAAGGAAAAGACTTTTTGCTTTTAAAAGTTACGGGACTATCATCCCTGTACTAATAAAAACTGTAATTCCTGGTTAAGAACTATGTCGTTTTTTATATGATTAAAAAAAAAAAAAACATTCCTAATACTTTCCCTGGAAAATTGTTATAGATTTATTTTGGCTTAAAAGGGCTTAATCCGTAGATAATAGTAGTTTCTATTGTTTTGCTAAACAATAAAGCCAAAGATGATAAACTATTCTTTATACATTCAACAAAAAAATTTTATTTATGAAAAAAGTTTTAAGCTTATAATGCTTATAACGAGACGCTTTCTATATGAGTTGAATCTCAGTAAGCCATATTTATAAGGAGGGATGATAAAATTCATTGTTCCTTTAGCATAGAGAGTTAATGAGAGGAATTCTCACTTCACGTTCCTAAATATTATATAACATTCATCTTATGATTTCGTTCAAAAAGTGGAAGTGGGATGTTTAATATATTTGCTATTAGGGGGTTCTTGCCTGCTAATAAATTAGTTTGTATCATATAATTTGTTTTTAGACGTTGAAAGTAACGGTGATAACAACAATTTTTCAATCATAATAATAATTCCTAATGCATGTCTTCAAAAAAAAAAATTCATTAATTCTGTTGGCTTAATAGCGTCTCATACTTCGTTTAATACTTCCAATTGTTTTTTTAAAGAATAGGATTGGGTTGTTAAACTACCTTTTATATTTTCGACCAAAAAAAAAAAAAGAAATATATATTTATAGCAGAAAGTTTTAAGAAGATAATGCTTAGAACGAGACGGGTTCCATTATAACCTACTCATATGAGTTTAATCCTATTAAGCCTAATTTATAACGAGGGGTAATAATATCCATTAATCCGTGTAATATTATCCATTAATCCCTTAGCACATGGGAGCTTGATTCAAAAGATTCTTTGGGCATTAGAGAAGCAACACGAGGGAATTTCACTTCAGGAACTCAAGCATTACCTTTCATGGAATGTGAGGTTTCATTCCAGACCCTGGAACTAGAACGTTTGATAAATCTTTGATTTACGTTGGGTATTAGTGGTTTGCTTAACACTAAATTAATCTATGTGTTATGATTCTTTTTAAGACTTTAAAGATACGTCATTAGCAACAACAGCACTATTAAAAACATTAACCGGATCGCTATTAAAATGAAATAGAAATCTGGATGCAAATATATATATATATATATATATATATATATATATATATATATATATATATATATATATATATATATATATATATATATATATATATACCTATATGTATATATATATATATATATACTATATATATATATTATATATATATATATATATGTGTGTGTGTGTGTGTGTGTGTGTGTGTGTGTGTGTATACGACAGAGTATCTACTCTCATTCTGTTGTTTGGTAAAACAATGGAAAATAACGTAATCTTCGTATTAGCCACCTGGAAGCTATTACTTTTAGAAAGGCTTTATTCAGCAAAAACATTAGAATATACGTATATAAGCAAAGGTTATTTTTGAAAACATAAAGATATTGCAATCATTAATTCCTGGATAAATAGTTTGTTGTAACTTTCGTTTCCTTTCTATCGAATTATTGGACATATTGTATTGTCCAAAATCCTTGGTATTATTAAAGCATTATACATCCCAAGAGGATATTGCGGATAAAATGGTTTCTGATAACCAGTACCTTCTGATAATAATGGAGTGGCCGCAGGTGTTGTTTAAGGTATGATATTATAGTTTAAGCTGAGAATAATTTCTGCACATTAAACTAAAATGAATGTCCTGAAACATTTTAATAGTACTTATATGCGTTACTGAACTGTCTTTTTTTAGATTGCTTTTGCTAATTTCCATATTTCCATGTCCACACTTTGGCTTTATTCTATACAAAATGTATGGGTGTAAACACACACATATACATGCATACGTGTATCACACACACACATATATAATATTATTATTTATGTGTGTGTATATATGTAAATAAATATGATATATATATATATATATATATATATATATATATATATATATATATATACATTAGAGTGTATATATATAAATATATATATATATATATATATATATAATATATATATTATATATATATATATATAGTATAGATATTATATATATAGATATATAATCTATATATATTTATATATATAGTGTATATATATATATATATATCATATATAATTTACATGTATATATATATATATATATATATATATATATATATATATATACTATATATATATATACGTATATATGCCGGCAGCCAGTGAAGTGAAGTGATGAAGTGAGTGATATATATATATATATATATATATATATATATATATATATTATATATATATATATATATATATATATATATATATATATCTATATATATATATATATATATATAATATATATATATATATATATATATATATATATATATATATATATATATAGTATATATATATATATATATATATATATATATATATATATATATAGCACGAAGGAACGCTTTTCTTGAGAGTATCCGTTCAACTCCACAGTATCGAAAGGTGAGTGAACACTGCCGGCTTGGAACAAGAACTTCTTGTAGTTTATTGCAACATTCCTCAAGTTCACACCGGGGGGGAATCAAGGAGGAAGTTAAGCGAGTCTTATTTATAACACTGGGAGTGGGCCCCGCTAAGTCGATTAGCAACCTGTCTTTGATTCAGTGTGAACTTGAGATTGTTAGAAACAAACTTCGAAAGTACTTGTTCCAGGTCCCAGTTTCACCCACCTTTCTACTGGGTATGTATATATATATATATATATATATATATATATATATATATATATATATATATATTATATATATATATATATATATGACTGGTAAAATGTTCTGTTCTGAACAGAATTACATCTAACAAAAGGAGCATATAAAAACACCAAAATATATAGAGAGAAATACTATGTTCAGAGACTGCTGTCTCCCTCTTCAGTTAGATGAATGAGAAAAGTTACAGAAAAGGTGGTATATATACCAAGAGGTCCATCCACAGGTAAGCTAATTTAGGTCACTCCCGCTGATAATCTTCCTTTAATCTTCTTAAGTGTCGGTTGAATGAAAACCTGGTCGATGACATCTGAGTCCCATGCTCCCTTTGAGATATTCATTACCTGCCTCTCTTTAATCGAGGCCAATTCCACATTTGACTCTTGTACTGGCAGTTGCTGCTATAAATTATACGTGACAAATTCCACTTATACTATGGTTATGTTCATTTATATGGTTGAAATAGCCAAGTTCTGTTGTTCATACCTAACTGACCGTTTGTGTTGTATTAATCTCTGGGGAAGTGATTTACCTGTAAATCTGATGTAAGATTGGTCACAGTCCTGGCATGGGATTTCCTATACCCCAGAGTCCTTTGGAGATGTCTTTTGTTGGACGTTAATCAGGGATTTGGCCAAGGTGTTTGGGTAAGTAAATATCTTGATAGGAATGGCATGATAGCTGAAGTAGTGAATGTAGGAAAGTGAGAAACGTTGGTTTTCTGTATTGTGGTAATTTGTATTCTGTCGTGTCTCTGATTATTAAAACATCAAAAGAAAAGGAATTTTTTGTTGTCTGTTTCCCATTCAACTTTAAATTAACGCTGGGTACTAATGCATTTAATTTTGAAAAGAATTAATTACAATTGCCCCATTTATTATCCCAAAATGTTAGAATATCATCAACATATCTCAATTCATCTACCTGGAAGAGGGAGACAGCAGTCTCTGAAATATAGTATTTCTCTCTCTCTATATTTTGGTGCTTTATGGGCTCGTTATAATATATATATATATATATATATATATATATATATATATATATATATATATATATATATATATATATATATATATATGACTGGTAAAAATGTTCTGTAACAAGAGAATTCCATCTAATAAAAGGAGCCCATAAAAACACCAAAATATAGAGAAAAAGTACTATATTTCAGAGACTGCTGTCTCCCTCTTCAGGTAGATGAATGAGAAAAGTTTACAGAAAGGTGGTATTTATACCAAGATCCATCCACAAACAAGCCATTTTAAGTCACCCCCGTGATAATCTTCCTTTAATCTTCTTAAGGTTGGTTGAATGAAGACGTTGTCGATCGTGTCCGAAATCCATGCTCCTTTTGAGATAGGATGGATGAATAAGATGGAATCGGCCTTAATAAAAGAGAGGCAGTATGAATATCTCAAAAGGAGCATGGATTTCGGACACGATCGACACGTCTTCATTCAACCAACCCTTAAGAAGATTAAAGGAAGATTATCAGCGGGGGTGACTTAAAATGCTTGTTTGTGGATGGACCTCTTGGTATAAATACCACCTTTTTCTGTAAACTTTTCTCATTCATCTACCTGAAGAGGGAGACAGCAGTCTCTGAAATATAGTACTTTTTTCTCTATATTTTGGTGTTTTTATGGGCTCCTTTATTAGATATATATATATATATATATATATATATATATATATATATATATATATATATATCTAATAAAAAGAGCCCATAAAAACACCAAAATGTAGAGAGAAAAGTACTATATTTCAGAGACTGCTGTCCTCTCTTCAGGTATATATACCTGAAGAGAGAGACAGCAGTCTCTGAAATATAGTACTTTTCTCTCTACATTTTGGTGTTTTATGGGCTCCTTTTATTAGATGGAATTCTGTTGTTACAGAAAACATTTTTACCAGTCATATATATATATGTATATATATATATATATATATATATATATATATATATATATATATATATATATATATATATATATATATATCATATATATGTATCTGAATCACGAAAGTTAGGAACGTGATAAATCCATAAATAAAGTTATATGCCAAGAAGGAAAAATAAACGAAGGAGGATCTCCGAGACCTTTCGACGTTAAACTTCCTTTACTAAGCAGAAACTGACATAAATGAGGGAAAAGACAATGCAAGAGGATTCGTATAACTGACAGATAGGGATTATAAAAAGATTCGTACTTAGAATCCGACACACCTGGAAGATGAGTAACCTTCCCAAACAAGCATAAACAATGGGTGCAGTTAAAGGTTTAAGACAATCATCTCAGATACAAGGACAAGACAATTAAAGGATTTTATAGGTGACAGCTATTCAGAACTTGGTAAACAAAACCATATTCACAGTACATATTCACGATACATGTCAGACATACATTACAACAAAGATAACTCTAAGGCAAATGATTTTTATTTAAGTCTGTAATTATATCTTTGAGGTCATTCTTAAACATGTTACAAATACAAGGGTCTAAATGAAAAAGGCACGACTAACATTGAAATTACAATGAAAAGTAAGTTGTATTAAAGCAGATTCTAAAAAGATTTTGTGATAAGACATCTCTTGACCTTGCAATTACTGAACTACCAACCCAATTTATTCGGTGGTTGTTTTCACTTAAATGAATGAATATTGCATTAGATGTTTGCCCAGTTTTTACAGAATATTTATGCTGGCTTAGCCTTACTTCTAGGCCTTTGCTAGACTGTCCGAGATAAAATGAGGGACAATCCATACATGGAGTTTTATATATTATGTTATTGCGTTTCTCTGGGTCCATTTTTTATAACATTCCTTTAGTGTGTTATTATAGGAAAAAAACAAGGTTGACATTAATAGTATTTAAACAATGATTTAATGGTTTCAATCCGTTAAAATAAGGCCACACTAAGAATGTTTTTCATTAGAATTTTCTTTCTGCGTGTTACTTACAATATAAAACTTTTTGTGGGCTTTATTATAACAAATATCTAATATATGTGAAGGCTAGCATAAATCTTTCCCTATTTTTCTTATGTATTCAATTTTTTGATCCAAATATTGTCGAAAGGTCTCGTAGATCCTCCTTCGTTTATTTTTCCTTCGTGGCATATAACTGTTATATATATTATATAGATCTATATATTATATATATAATATATATTAATATATATATATATATATATATATATATATAATCTATATATATATATACAACTCCGCTTTTCAATGCAGTGAAAGAAACTAGACGCTTATCCTGTGCAGTGTATATCCTGATATTATATAAATAAAAAGCTCCCTACGTATAATTCCATTTACTAAAGCATATCAATTAGGTTCAGCCCCTCCCATTCTGCCGTTGCCAGGATCCATCTAAATAAAAGAAATTCAGCAGCACGAACTTAATAAAATCTCTTTGGTGCAGACATTCAAATAAAAATTTTCCCTTTTTATTTCTCTTGATTTGTTTTGATTTCGTCGTTGTGCTGAATGATGTTGGTATTTTTCCCCTTTCTCTCGCTGGATAACGCACAGATTAGATTTCGCGACCGTTTACCGTAAGGGTTTTTTTTCTGTGATGGGAGTAGCAATCATCAGCAGCTTCCCCACGACAAAACAAAGGTGGTGGATTATTTGAATATCTCCTCTGCCCTCTCCCTGTCATTAATATTCTCTTTTATTTTTATTCTCAGGGACGTATACTGGTATCTTCTTTGCGCACTAATCAGCGGAACGCTACTTGCGTACAATCCATCCATACGAAACACCTTCAAAACATTCCACCCCGGGTCAGTGACATATTCATCAGGCCCTTGACTGATTGATATGTACGTAGATGATCGACGACGCCACGTTGGCACTCCCATTGTTAATCCTCAATTGACAAATCAATCAACTCGATGGAATTCCATGGGCGATGCAATTCGAGCCACGTCCATTTCATTATCAACTTCATATGTCCGTTTTGCAATAAAAAGACACGGCCTCTCTATCTCTCTCTCTCTCTCTCTCTCTCTCTCTCTCTCTCTCTCTCTCTCTCGTATACACGGCTCTCCATATTCAGTTACCCAGTTACCCCTTGGGCACAATTGCTACCCTTTAACTATTCCGGGAAAAACGTTATATCGTCTTTCTTCGCTTCCTCTATTTCATTGTATTTATACCTCGACTTTAGACCAGACAACAATGCATAGATACAGTGGGCATACAATTGAATTTTCATTCATAGATTACAATCCAACCCGGAAGGACGTCGGAGAAAGGAGGATATATCTTTTCAATTCCATCTCTCGGTTGAAGCTTTCCTTTCAAAGCAATGAGATGATTAGTCTTTAGATCTTATCTGGCTTGTAGTGTATACGTGGGCTTCATGTCTCACTTAGACTTATTACCACTCGCACGTGAATCCATATTCAATGTTCAAATGTCAGATACACATAATTCCTAACTAAGCATCTTAAATGTCAGATATACTCTACATCATTCCTAACTATGCATAGTCACTTCCTGCACTGGTGTGCAAGAATTTTTCATTTTAATTGTAAGATGGATTCTAATATACTCAGGAGATCATAACTAACGTTATTGTTAATTAAATAAATCGTTTTCGAATCTGCCACCCCTACCAGCACCTAAAAAAAAAATAAAAATAAATAAAAAATAAATAAATACTGCGGCAAAAGAATGTTAACCATGTGCTGTTGAAATTCGCTGGCGTTCATTTAAATCATCTGCTCTTTGACTGATGATTGTAGATATATAAACAAAACAGCTAATTCAACAGAGAGAGAGAGAGAGAGAGAGAGATCGTGTTGTGTTCAACAAAACAGCCAATTCAACAGAGAGAGAGAGAGAGAGAGAGAGAGAGAGAGAGAGAGAGAGAGAGAGAGAGGAGAGAGATCGTTCGTTGTTCCTATAAAACAGATAATTCAACAGAAGGAGAGAGAGAGAGAGAGAGAGAGAGAGAGATCGGTTTGCGTTCTATAAAACAGTTCATTCAACAGAGAGAGAGAGAGAGAGAGAGAGAGAGAGAGAGAGAGAGCGTGTTGCGTTCTATAAAACAGTTCATTCAACAGAGAGAGAGAGAGAGAGAGAGAGAGAGAGATCGTGTTGCGTTCTATAAAACAGTTCATTCAACAGAGAGAGAGAGAGGAGAGAGAGAGAGAGAGAGAGAGAGAGAGAGAGAGAGAGAGGCCGTGTTGGGTTTCTTGTGATCTCCAAAATATTTCAGATGGTCTTGCAGGGAATGAAACGAAACATGATTGATGCTTGAATATAAGTCACAGATAAAGCCTAATTTGATATTTAGTCATTCCTTCTCCTTAACGGTCACTGAACGTTTTACCATTGACTAGATATATCGATTTTCGTTGATTAGTGAAGTGATATAAAGAATTCCTCGAAAATTCAGCCAACAAATAGAATAATTAATCATTTCTTAGCAGCTTGACAAATTCATTTCGTTAAAAGCATTTACACTAAGCTTCGTAAGTACTTGAGAGCAAAGAGATGAATAGAGGTTTATATTGTTTCTATTTTATTATTATAACATTATTATTATATAATAATCAGAGGCTTCCAAAATGGACGAGGAAGTTAAGAAATCTTGAATAATTGCACATGAGCAACACCTTCTTGCGTAAAAACGTAAACAATTCTGAACTGATCATCCAGTACAAAATACTATATTCTTTTCATAGCATACAGCATTCCTTTCCTTTCATAAACATCTTTTTTATCAAATAGGATAAGGTTTAGATCTACAATACATTGACTATATGTGTCCTTAGCCTGTCTTTCATTTGAATATCCTGTCAGCAAACTATGCTAATAGACTGTTTTGATGTTTACATCCTTAGTATACGGTTCTGTCAGAATTGCCAACCTACCAGGTTTTAGACGAATAAAAAATCAAGTGCATATATAACTTGATGAGTTATTTAACGAGATAAAAATTCTATTTAATTATAATGATTCTCTTATACTGTTAATTATCCTTATAATAGTTGTTTGATTCTCAATGGTGATACGAAATTCTAACTTTTTTGTTGGTATTGTTTACACTCCTTTGGCGCGATGAAGTCAGTATAACCAACCTGCCAAAATTTAGACGAAGAAAAACCACTTAGATATACCACTTTTTTATGTTACCTAATACGCAATAAATGATAAATAATGGGAATTAGTCTTACATACCTTCACGTGTCAACAGAATCGTTTTATACCTCTTAGTGACAACACTTGAATGCCTAAATTTTTGTTGGGAGTCGTGGATCTACGTTGCGCTAAGTTGGACGAGGGAATTTTTGATGTGGGGGAAACTGATCGTCACTTTTGATTACAAACTTGTTATTGACGTTATAATAAGTCAAAATGTTTACATGTAAGGGAACGCTATTCTAATAAAAAGCTACTGCAAATTATTCCAGTAGATTCTATTATTTTGTGTGTGAGAAAAAAGGAATAATAGCAAATATGTGAGACCCTTACTCCCCCAAGGATCAAAATGCTGTCGTCCATCCGATAGATGGCGACAGCTTCTCTATTTTGAGCAAAAATGTTTGAGATTGCCTCTCCAGAGAAAGGACCAGGTAGTGGCCACGTGGTCACCCTAACCAATATAATAATCTAATGACATAATTTAAAAAAAATATAGATTGATTTTAATCATTTTAATACAGTGTTATGGGCAGGAGATAATAAGTTCTCTATGAAATGTATTTGTTCATTCAACGATAAATGACTGAATACAGGATTGACATGAAACACCTGAATTTAATTGTTAGATTTTATCAGCCATTTTATGATATGCAGCGATTATGATTTTTTTTGATAACTGGTTACATCTATAAATAGCGCATGATATAGAATTATTGCTCATCTCTGAAATTAATAGATATGACTTACTGCATCTGATTTCTCTTAACTAATAATAACCTTGTTCGCTTAAAAATGGACAATAGTCTTTGTAGTTTGTTATGCATTTTTAAACCTAGGTACATTTGTGATCGTTGATATTTTTATTTTCATTTTATTACAAAAAATCTTTTTCCATTTATATATGAATCGGTGATCAGTTATTGCTGAATTGTGGGTGAACAGAGATGTGAGGTTAAATTACCATAAATTGAAGGAAAATTGAAGTGGTAAAATAATGCCACAGAGATTCATAATTAATCAAACATTGAAGAAAAAGTGTACAGGTTTATTGTGTAAACATATCTTGGATATGAATATGAATGATTTACTGTAATGTATATATTTGCTGTATATAACTGGTGGTTCAATAAATTTCTTTAGTTTTAAAGTATATTTTACAAATATATGTACATTCACATAACAATGTAAAATAAAATGATAAAAAAAAGTTATTAAATACAGGTCATTCTTGATGATGTAGGTCATATCTGAATTCAAAGCGATGTTTTAAGTCTTTTGATAAAGGACTAGAGTTTTTTCTTAAATCAGGAAGTATTTTATTCATTTTCTAAATAGTGGTAAATCATTTGCGATCCACTGTGAGCCCTAGAGCTTTGAGCAGATGGAATTTCTTATGGTAAATATGAAGGAATTGAGGTACAATAGATTTGTTGACCGTTCCCAGCTCTCTCTCTCTCTCTCTCTCTCTCTCTCTCTCGTTTCAGCTTTATAACAGACAGGAATTATGCTTACGAATTTGAAGTTTGCATTCGTATTCAAACGGCCTTGTATCTCTCTCTCTCTCTCTCTCTCTCTCTCTCTCTCTCTCTCTCTCTCTCTCTCTCTCCCACGTTTCAGCTTTATAACAGACAGGAATTATACTTCGAAATTGAAGTTTGCATTCGTATACAAACGTCTCTCTCTCTCTCTCTCTCTCTCTCTCTCTCTCTCTCTCT
Organism: Macrobrachium nipponense; assembly: GCF_015104395.2. Taxonomy (NCBI): domain Eukaryota; kingdom Metazoa; phylum Arthropoda; class Malacostraca; order Decapoda; family Palaemonidae; genus Macrobrachium; species Macrobrachium nipponense. The sequence continues at coordinate 51,117,029 of NC_061094.1, forward strand.
CTCTCTCTCTCTCTCTCTCTCTCTCTCTCTCTCTCTCTCTACTGATAACCAAAAAACAGAGCAAGATTTCCTCAAGAAATAAGAAATAATTGGAACAGATTAGTTCCTTACTTCGCCTCGTAAATTGATCAGAAGAGAAAGGACGTCATAGTTGAAGACGGGGTTCGAAGGTTGTATAGCCTTAGATAATCGGTTTCCCTTGATTAGCAAGCATCATTTATTAGAATATATGAAAATAGCCTTTGCCTTTCTCCTACGCTTGGTGTCTGCGCATGTGTGTGTGTGTGTGTGTGTGTGTATGTATGGGAATGTGTATGTTTATATGCTGAATAATAATAGTAATAATAACCATAATTGAAAAAGAAACACACAAAATCACTGTGTAACGTGTTTACCTCTAAGTATTTACATTTAATTTTACTCCACACTCCAGTACTTTCAGTCCCTATTGACAACCTACACATCTCTTGAAAATGGGCCACAGATAGGGCCTGGAAGTACTCGAGTGTTGAGTAAAATAAAATGTAAATACTTATAAGTAAACACGATATACACAGTAATTTTGTGGGTTTCTTTTTCAATCTTCAGAAGAAAACTGAAAGAAGTTTTTGTTTGGTTAAAGGATAAAAATATATTCCACGCACATTAAGCTAATATTCCCAAAATTGATGTTATCATCAGATTAAAATGATCATAAATGAATGGTTACTCAATGTAATTTTATAATTTTAATTTCAGGCCTTTTAAATCTGATTTGAACTTCCATCTCAGGCGACAATAAGAATATCAATTATAACAAACACAAACTTGGGAAACAAGTAAATGCTTCGTGCCAATTCCATCCTCAGAGGAACCTTCACCTTCAGTGACATCTTGACGAAAGTTTACATAAATTACATGGGTAGGCCTTCCATCGTGATTTACGACAATGCATGGTGAGGAATGATTAACGTAACATACAAGATATATAGCAGGTTCGGGATTTATGGCCTCGCGGCCTTTTTGGACATCCATCAAAGTTCGTGGAGGGGGCGTGGGGGAGACTTTCGTTGCTAAGAACTCGTCTCCGGATTTGGTATAATAATCAATACTTTCTTTGATATTATGACTGTTTTCTTTTCTGTATTTAGTTTCAGTCTGAATTAAGGTTCCTTAATTTTACCACAGTTTTCTCTCTATTTGTCGTTATTCCAAATTAGGGTTTGTGTCGGAAATGCGTGTGAGTGATCAGTAATTTCTTAAATATTATCACTGTTTTCTTTCTGTATTTAGTTTCAGTGTGAATTAAAGTTCCTTAATATTATTACAGTTTTCTCTATATATGTTTATATTCCATATTAGGGTTCGTGTCGGTGATCTGTGTTAGTGATCAGTAATTTCTTAAACATTATCACTGTTTTCTTTCTGTATTTAGTTTCAGTCTAAATTAGGGTTCCTTGATATTATCAGCTGTCTCTCTGTTTAGGTTCAGTCCAATTAAGGGTTTTGAATAACACTACGTTCTTAT
>NC_061094.1:51121035-51141035 GCF_015104395.2 Macrobrachium nipponense
AATTCCATGATTTTTCCATTTTTTTAAATCTTCACAACAAGCTACATTTGTCTTGCAATAACTTACAATAAATAACAACGGAAGTTATGCTTTTTGGAAATTTAATCTCATCTATGTATTTTTTTATCTTCACTACGAGGCAAGTTTGTCTTGCAATGAATTACAATAAACAAAAAAAAAAACTAATTCCTTTTTCTTCAAGCCACCATAACATATTAATCCTTTCCTCTGCTTATTTTTTTTCTCTCTGCAATTTGCAGCAAACTGCAACTGGAGTCATTACTTCCAAGTTACCATTAGATGCGGCTCGATCAATCCTTCGCAACTATTATCGTGTCATAATGAACTTCCACAGAATTTGCCACAGAATTTGCTTCAATTCTTTCACGCCTCCAGCCTTCATTAAAACCGCGAGAATTCCATTGTTTTTTTTTTTTCTCCCGAATATTCAGGCACTTTCTAATTAAAGAGGGAGTGGAATTGTCAATACATTCTTTTACGGGTTATTTCTATAATTAGGAATGCGAGATGGCATATCCTATAGGTGCGAATATATATCTGATGCGACGCAATCATTTACACCTATCTTAGTTTTTGGCTGTCAACGTGTCTCTAATAATATGTTATGGATTTCTGCGTTTAAGATCCTTCAAATATTATAGCATATGAATTATTTTGTTTTTTTTAAAATTTGGGTTGCATTAACTTTAATTAAACCTCTTTTGAAATCATTCTTAACTAGATAATGAATTATTATATCTTATATAATTCTAGGGTCTAAAAACAGAAAATTATCGGTGACGGTCAAAGATGAAATCAATATTTCTGAAAAAAAAAAAGATTTTTTTAAGGAAGGGAATTCTTTAAAAACATTTTTTTTCCTTCCTCTCGATTAATTTAATTTTCCTGTTTAATCAATTAATTTTGGAAACAGTTTGTGTTCGTTGTGTAGATACCAGTTCAAGTGTATGGGAAATTTATCATCAGTAAAGCAAATGTAAGACAAAGGTAGAACCATTACCATAAAGCCGTTAATGTAAGGGTTAATGATTGCCATATAAGTGAAACGAATTCCTTTGAATAAAATTTTCTAATTTCTGGTGTTTTTCAGGACTGGGGCAGCGTAGACGATAACATCTAGGGCATATGCTCCTAATTTCGTGGTAGATGAGACCATGTTTATCATAAATACGATTATAATACGCATGTCCCATCTACATACGAAACTTATTCCAAAGAGGCCAACCTTTGAATTCACGATTCATGACCCCGAGACAAAACAGAGGAACGGCTCAAACACCATTATTCAATTCGGATAATTCGCACAGCCTCTCTCCAACGGATCTATTAAACGCGCGGCAACTGCATAATCCAATTGAAATGGCACTACTTGAATCCAATATATGTTTCGCCTTCCAGCCACTTTACACTCCTGAGTAATTAGTGGAGGCGACAGCCCCTAAATTTGATGGTTGGGGAGAGGAGAGTGTGAGAGAGGAGTCGTTAGTCAGAGAGGGGTGGGGGGGGGGGGGGGGTGGGGGGGGGGGGGGGGGGGGGGGGGGGGGGGGGGGGGGGGGGTAGGGTTTTGGTTAGTCAGGGGGACAAATTCAAAGACGACTCGCAGCGTTAATGTCATCAGAGACTTCCATTTTCTGGTCTTTTGGGGCGACGGGAGAAAATGCATAGGCAATGGTTCACTTTAAAGTCTCTCTCTCTCTCTCTCTCTCTCTCTCTCTCTCTCTCTCTCTCTCTCTTTCCCTGCATTTTTAGTATATTCGGGGCTGCAATTTCGGAGTGTTTTTTATCCTCTCTCTCTCTCTCTCTCTCTCTCTCTCACACACATATATATGTATATATATGAATATATATACACATAAATATTTCATTATCCTCATGCAATAAATCAATTCATTTTATTCTTTGTCTGTCTGTCTCTGTCTCTCTTTTTCACGAAAACATAAACACATTGAATATATATATATATATATATATATATATATATATATATATATATATATATATGTATACATCAGTATGTACTTGTGTGCAGCGTACACAACACCCCACCCACTTATTTCCACAAGCAATAACTGCAGCAGGAACCTGGCTGCTCGCTTTGAGAATGTTAAGCTCTCAACGAAAGGAAACTGGGAGATGAAGTTTAGTCGTCAGGGAGACGAATAACTCTGCTGCGCCAACTGGAAGCTCCTAGGAACTGGCGGAGGAAACCTGTTCTCCTCCTCACAATAGACGTCTCATCTTCTTAGCAGACAGGAAATATGCTTATGAATTTGAAGTCGTTTGCATTCGTGTACAAACGTCTTTGTCTCTCTCTCTCTCTCTCTCTCTCTCTCTCTCTCTCTCTCTCTCTCTCTCTCTCTCGTTTCAGCTTATTAATAAACAGAAAACATGCTTATGCATTTCAAGTTTGCATTCATGTACAAAGGTCTTCGTATCTCTCTCTCTCTCTCTCTCTCTCTCTCTCTCTCTCTCTCTCTCTCTCACGTTTCAGTTTCATAACACACAGGATATATGCTTTTGAATATGAAGTTTTCATTCGTGTACAAACGCTCTCTCTCTCTCTCTCTCTCTCTCTCTCTCTCTCTCTCTCTCTCGTTTCAGCTTCATACCAGACAGGATATATGCTTATGAGTTTGAAGTTTACATTTGTATACAAACGTCTCTCTCTCTCTCTCTCTCTCTCTATTCGTATGCAAACGTCTTTGTCTGTCTGTCTGTCTGTCTGTCTCTCTCACTCTCTCTCTCTCTCACTTACATACATACAACACACATAACTATGTTTTTTAATTTGAAGTTTGCATTCACAGACAAACGTCTTTGTATGGCTGTCTGTCTCCTTGATAAACATATCTACGCACGCTCTCTCTCTCTCTCTCTCTCTCTCTCTCTCTCTCTCTCTCTCTCTCTCTCTCTCTCTAACTAATCAATCATGAATAGCTAAATTTTAAGGCAATGGCTCCTGTGGGTTTGTTCCATATAAACAAGGTTCATATTCTGCACAATAATAATAATAGTAATAATAATAATAATAATAATAATAATAATAATAATAATAATAATAATAATAATAATAATAATAATAATAATAATAATAGGTCTCCTAGAGACATTTCCAAGTCAGCTTCTGTTCTGTATCTTCTTCCGTTTGGTTCATTTTTTTTTACATATTTCTCCATCAACTCTAATTCACTTTTGAGATATTCCTCGTCGGTATTGATCCTCTACATTATTATGACTTAATTTACTCTTTGAAATGCCCCTTGTAATCCTTTAGATTTGTTCCTTTATATTACTTACATTTTTTACTCAAAAAAACAAGAGATTTTTTCAGTGGAAATATATCAAGGTAAGGAACCAGCATCTTCTCAGTCTAGTTCACTATGAATATCAGTTTTAATCTTTAGCTGTAAGTTTTTAATTTTTTGTAAGCTAAAAAAAGTGTTTCTCACGTTGCTTACGCATCCATCTTTTATTCTTGAACATTAATTCGTAAAATGGTAATCTCTCATCCAAGCCTTATTTATTTCACAATGCTAATCTAAGGCTAAATTTTTTATTTATGCTTTATTCATTAAATTTATTTTTACAAAATTCATTTTTTATCAGCAATCTTAGGTTTAATGTTTCATTTATATATTACAAAAACCTTATTTATTTCACATTGTTAATCTTTGGTTGAATGTTATCTTTAAGCCTTATCTATTGAGAATATTTTACATAATATATTACTTATCGTCAATCTCAGGTTTAATTTTTCATTTATACGTTTTTCAAACCTTATTTATTTCACATTGTTAATCTTAATTTGAATGTTATATTTCTGCTTTATCCATTACAGATATTTTACATATATTCTTATCGTCAATCTTAGGTTTAGTTTATAATATGAATGGAATTCATAATTTTACAAAACAAACGACTCATTGCTGGTATTAACCTGAACCAGCAACTAGTGTCAGACGGACAAAAGCGTCCGGATGCGGGAAAGACAAACAAACTTTCCCTCTCCCCTGTGAACTTGTTCACCGGAAGTGGAGCAAACATGGGAAGCCATAAATGAGAAAGTTTAGATGAAAGCTGGCCACGCAGCCTAACCAAATGAGTCTGGAATGGCTTATTGATACAGAGTTATTGTTTTGTGGATATTGCGTCGATTTTGCTGGCTGTTTTGTCGTTATTAAAGTTTTAGACAGTAAATTGTCACCAATGATCATGTGTGGCAAAGGACTGGTCATTACAATTAAGTCTCTTCTCCACCCATGTTGGACATGGGGAAACAGGAAAATGGCTGTTGATGATGATGTGATGATGATGATGATGATGATGATATGATGATGATGATGATTATTATTATTATTGCTTAGAAAATGAACCCTATTCATATGGAACAATCCCATCAAAAAAATGGTTATTGACCTGAAATTCACAATTCCAAAAATTTATTATTATTATTATTATTATTATTATTATTATTATTATTATTATTATTATTATTATTACTTAGAAATGAACCCTATTCATATGAAATAATTTCTTTAAAAAAGAGGTCACTGACCTGAAATTCAAAATTCCAAAGAATATTATTATTATTATTATTATTATTATTATTATTATTATTATTATTATTATTATTATTATTCCTAGAAAATTAACCCTATTCATAAGGAACAAGCCCACTAAAGGGGAGAATGACCTGGAATTCAAGCTTCCAAAGAAATATATTACGGTGTTCATGACCAAGCGTTACTTGAAAGGGAAGACGAACACAATCGCTCAAGAACTCCAGCATCAAACGTACAATTCCTGATCTCATGATATTTCAGCGATAATCCAGCCCGGTGCTTCTCATGACATCGGGAACTAATTTACCGTGAATTCCCTAATAGGAATTGGAATCGAGGGATAACCCGAAATTCGGAATTTAGTGTTGCTCGAAGATATTATACGTATTTGACGGAAGGGGGAGAGTGAGAGAGCGAATGGCAGCGGGAGTTTGTATTTATGCTTTGAATACATTCATTCATTTCGAATTGCTTGCGCATCGCGTTGTTCAATTGCCAATTTCCTCAGTCGCTGATAATTCGCACGCCGCTTTTGTCCGTTGTCGGGTTCGTAACCCTTTTGCCTTATTCATATCTCCTGATATTTATGCAGATTGCTTTTAAATTTTAATTGCTGCAGATCGCGAACTAGTGCAGGTAAAATAAAAAGGAAAAGAAAAAGGTTAGAATACGAGAATTACGAATAAATAAAATTCTTTCACTTTTGCTCTTTGGTCTGGAAGAGACAGTCAATTAAAAAAATGAATATCTCCACATACGTGAGGTGTGTAAATTATATAAGAATGTATGAAATAATATGAAACCTCCAAAAGCAAAAGAAGGATTATTTTATTTTCATTCTTGTTAGAACTTAGATTATTCAAAGAATTAAAAAGACAAGTCAAGACCCATTTGGCAGGGTGCATGTGTATTTATAATATATTTATTGCTTACTCTCCTTGTCGATATTATTCTCTCAAAGCGAATTGGAAAAATACTTTTCATTGCACAAAAATGTTTTTGTGAGTCACAGAAAAAAAAAGTCGTTAAATATTTCGAAATATCTTTCTTACGTGTACCGTGACTGCTTATGAGCGAAACATTCAATTACTCTGAAAGCAAGTGACTAAAAGACAGCTTAACACGTTAGAATTGGCTAATTTGTAGAATCCCCCTCCCCCAGCCCCCACGTCTCTCTCTCTCTCTCTCTCTCTCTCTCTTCTCTCTCTCTCTCTCTCTCTCTCTCTCATACATAAAGTTTTCAGAAAAAGTACAGCGTGAGGTTTAAAAGTTTAATACTATGATATTTAGTATTTTCTCGTGCAAAGCTGGAATATATATATATATATATATATATATATATATATATATATATATATATATATATATATATATATATATATATATATATATATATGAACGAATGGTTGGAGACTCTACATATTTTTACAAACTACTACATTTCAAAAAATAAGAGTGGTTTTTGGCATCATATTAATTAATTACGAAATGAAATGAAAAGGTCTCACGTTGGCCAGTTTAATTGATCAAAGGGGATTATAGAGTAATTTCTTTTCAATATTGTTTCCAAATTGACTATAATACAATCGTACACACATACATACATACATACACATACTTACATACATGTAACCAATAATTGTTTAAATTCACAGGGTACCACAAATTTTACAACAGATAATTAAATATACATACATACATACATACATACATACATACATACATACATACATACATACATACATACATACATACAATCGTTGTTTTCCAGTCAGAGATTGAATGTCAGTGTATTGGGCCTTGAAGAGGCCATCTATTCTGTGAAGGAATGGTTCCTCAAATGGATTTAGCCAATCTCACGTACCATTTTCCATTGTGTGTTTTCCTTTCTTTTTTTAATTATTTTTTTTCTATTTCCAAGTTTGCCAGGTTTTCTTTTATTTCTCGAAAAGCCACATGGGCTTTTCTTTCCTTTTTTTCATAAATTAGAAACATTTTAATCAAGTGATTTTTTGGTCATGTTTTTTTTTTTTACGTTAAATTGATTATTTTTTTCTGAAAAGCCACGTGGGTTTTACTTTGCCGTATTTCATGAATTAGATAGATATTTTTAATTGTTTATGCAATTCTGTATCCTTTTAAGTAGCAACACTGAAGTTACGACTTTTTAATAAGTGTAAGCTGGCATGAATTGATTTGTTCAGGTTTTTCTTTAAGAAGGACCATACATACATGCATGCATATATACATACATACATACAAACATACATTACATGCATGCATACATGCATGCTTGCATATATACATACATACATACATACATACATACATACATACATACATACATACATACATTATAAGGACAAAAGTAGTTTGCTCATATTTACTTCATTCATCAACAGGAAATAGATACCTATTTGAATGACAATATTATCAAAATATTTTAAGCATTGATTACACGGATACTTCTCTCTCTCTCTCTCTCTCTCTCTCTCTCTCTCTCTCTCTCTCTCTCTCTCTCTCTCTCTCTCACCATTACCATGATTTTCTCATTATCCTACTGGACCATCTGCCAATCATAAAGACAAGAGCTACTGAGAGACTTTAATGATCAAGGAATAGAAATAAACGTCGCAAGTTACGAAGACTGAGGAAGAAATAAGACCAGGAAGCGTCAATGGAATCTGACTCAGAAATTTATCAGTGGTTTCTGCCATCATTATTTTTCCGAAGCGTCTATCGTCACGACATCCTTTTAGCCCTCATTCTAGTGAATTATGAGGGTGTTGTGAAAGACCGTTGGATTTGATTTCTTATTCTATGCACTTTCATTCGCATCTGGATATTAGTTTTTATGTCAATGCATTTTAAAAAGGCTCTGAGATTTAGTGAAAGAATGGTAGATTCAATCAATGAATTCTGATGCTAATGAGATGTTCTTAAAACTGAAAGGATTCCTCTTTCGAATTTTTTTCCCGTATGGAATGGTTCATATATCATTCATCCTTAACTATCCTCTTTTGATGACATAGGATGTACATTTTCTATGCACAATGCTGAAATATGCAGCAGTAAATATATGAAGGTTCTCGTAAAATCAATATTCTCTCTTTTTTCGTATGATCTTTATAGAAATGTACTTTTTAGAAAAATATGATTTTCCTACACCTGTTTTAAAAAGTAAAGCCTACGACATCTGTAAATGTAATAACTTAGAGAATTATTTGCTTCCATATGGTATGAGCATTTAGAAAGCTAAATATATATGCTCTGTGGCATTTCTTTGTATAGATTATAAATTTCGTCTCTAAGTATTTGTATGGTTACACATGCCACTAGCTCTTCTTTCGAATGCAATGCAAAGCATTACTACCTTAATACTATTCTCCTTGTATTTTAATACATTTTTATTTATTTGTTAATTAAATAATTAGTTTATTTTTTTATCCTTAATAAGTGGGATCTCTTCTTTTTGTATTTCACTATATCTCCTCTCGCTTCTTCCTAATGAACATCAAGTTTGAAGGTAATGTCCCTTGTGGGCTTCTTCCATATGAACAGGTTTCATCTTCTGAATAATAATAATAATAATAATAATAATAATAATAATAATAATAATAATAATAATAATAATAATAATAATAACAATAATAATAATAATAAATATATGGTGCCGTGGCAGAGTGGGTTAGGCCGTCAATTGACTGGTTAAGCAACATTTCCTCAGTCTACTCAGCTGTAAATAAGTACCTATCCCTGATAGGGTAGGGTCCAGCTATGGGTTAAATAGCAAAACTCAGCAATGATGGAAAGAAATGAAGGATTAAACGACATCGACGTAAATGGAACCTCTGGCAACAGAGTAGCTTCGTCCGGCAGCCAGGTATTCAGCCGAATTGAAGGGGAAGACGGTCAGGTACTTGGAGGTCGTCATCCAGCAACTGACCACCACAGCGACATTACCAAACAACCAGAGACTGGAGCTACAGAGGCAAACCAGAGGAAGAAATGGACGAGAGAAGAAAGTAAGGAAATATGGAGATGCTACATCAGAAGCAACCCGATGGAGAGAGGATATAGAAGAAGGTTGGTCAACATCTGGAATGAGAGGAATAACACCCCCCAAACAGAGCAGAGGCTGGCAGACCAAGTAAGGAACATAAAAAAAAAGAACTGGCTCTCCCCAACAGAAAGAGAGGAATTGGGAAGGGAAATGACACAACGGCAATGAATTACAGGAAGACGAACTGAGAGACGATGCCACAGAAGACGACAGGGAGGATGAGGTATCAAACAACGACATACGAAGAAACACCGACGAAGTAACAGAGAGGACGGAATGGGTAGAAAAGATCAGACAATGGATGAAGCCAGATACAGAGAAAACAAAGATCCCCTCCATGAAAGCCCATAACACCAAGAAATTAAGGGAGAAAACAAATGAGGTCAATGAAATAATGAGACTAATACACACCACCAACATCACATGAGCAAGGTTAGTAGCAAGATTAGTAGTAGAACTGATGGAGATACGAACACCAACACCACCAGCACAACCAACCCAACAGAAACCAAAACAGCAACCGCCTTGGAAAATGCGCCTGGAAAAGCAAATCATGGTGATGAGATCTTACTTGAGCAAACTGAAAGAGATGGCAGAAAAAAGGCTAAGAAGCAAGAAAACAAGGGAGGAACTGAACGAGAAATACAAAGTACAGGAGAGGGGACTAAACAACACAAGAGAAGATGTAAAACAGAGGGTTAAGGTCAAAGCACATAAGATCCAACGGTACATGAACAAGAATAAGGGATACCAACAGAACAAACTATTCGGAACTAACCAGAAAAGACTATATAACCAACTAAGAGGGGGAAGACAACCACCAAGAAATTCCTGAAGCCGAACCAAGTAAGAGACTCTGGGAACACATGTGGAGCAATCTGGCATCATACAACAAACATGCAACATGGCTCCAGGAAGTCAAGGCTGAAGAAACAGGGAGAATAAAGCAAAGATTCGCTGACATCACGACAGACACGGTTAGACACAAACTAAAGAAAATGCCCGACTGGGAAGCCCCAGGTCCCGATGAAATCCATGGATACTGGCTCAAAAACTTCAAGGCCCTACACCCAAGAATAGCAGAACAACTCCAGCATTGTATCACAAATCACCATGCGCCCAAATGGATGACCACAGGAAGAACATCCTTAGTCCAGAAAGACAAGAGTAAGGGAAATATAGCCAGTAACTACAGGCCTATCACCTGCCTACCAATAATGTGGAAGTTACTAACAGGTATCATCAGCGAAAGCCTATACAACTACCAAAGACCAGCTCCTAATAGACAAAATGGTAATGAAGAACAGTAAGAGAAGGAAGACCAACCTAAGGATAGACTATAAGAAAGCCTTTGACATGATACCACACACATGGCTAATAGAATGCCTGAAAATATGTGGGGCAGAGGAAAACACCACCAGTTTCCTCAAAAATACAATGCACAACTGGAATACAATGCTTACAAGCTCTGGAATAAGACTAGCAGAGGGTAATATCAGGAGAGGGATCTTCCAGGGCGACTCACTGTCCCCACTACTCTTCGTAGTAGCCATGATACCCATGACAAAAGTACTACAGAAGATGGATGCCGGGTACCAACTCAAGAAAAGAGGCAACAGAATCAACCATCTGATGTTCATGGACGACATCAAGCTATATGGTAAGAGCATCAAGAAAATAGATACCCTAATCCAGACTGTAAGGATTGTATCTGGGGACATCAGGATGGAGTTTGGAATAGAAAAATACGCCTTAGTCAACATACAAAAGGGCAAAGTAACAAGGACTGAAAGGATAAAGCTACCAAATGGGAACAACATTAAACACATAGATGAGACGGGATGCAAATACCTGGGAAGATGAAGGACACGATCAGGAAAGAATATATGCAGAGACTCAAGGCGATACTCAAGTCAAAACTCAACGCTGGAAATATGATAAAAGCCATAAACACATAGGCAGTGCCAGTAATCAGATACAGCGCAGGCTGCGTCAACATCGAGAACAGAGCACTGGGACAATAAATGAAAACCAGTGAAGACGAGTGGCTCAAGAGTGCATGGGAAGAAGGACTGATAAAAGTAGACGAAGACCCAGAAATATTCAGAGACAGGAGAAAGACAAGCAGAACAGAGGAATGGCATAACAAACCAATGCACGGACAATACATGAGACAGACTAAAGAACTAGCCAGCGATGACACTTGGCAATGGCTACTGAGGGGAGAGCTCAAGAAGGAAACTGAAGGAATGATAACAGCGGCACAGGATCCTCTGGGACTATGGTATCAGAACAGATAGGGTGATGCGTGCAAATAGACCAGACGTGAAGTTGATTGACAAAATCAAGAAGAAAGTATCACTCATTGATGTCGCAATACCATGGGACACCAGAGTTGAAGAGAAAGAAAGGGAAAAAAATGGATAAGTATCAAGACATGAAAATAGAAATAAGAAGGATATAGGATATGCCAGTGGAAATTGTACCCATAATCATAGGAACACTAGGCACGATCCCAAGATCCCTGAAAAGGAATCTGGAAAAGCTAGAGGATGAAGTAGCTCCAGGACTCATGCAGAAGAGTGTGATCTTAGAAACGGCACACATAGTAACAAAAGTTATGAATTCTTAAGGAGGCAGGATGCAACCCTGAACCCCACACTTTAAATACCACCCAGTCGAATTAGAGGACTAAGATAGAGTAAAAAAAAAATAATAATAATAACCTAAATGAAGACGTCAGACAAAAGAAATTGTGGCCACCAGAGAGAGAGAGAGAGAGACGAGAGAGGAAGAAGAGGAGGATGAGGGGGACGAGAGAGAGAGAGAGAGAGAGAGAGGGCTTAGGCCAGATATCATTCATTGTACCCCAGTGTTGATATCCTAGTTACCTGGGGCAGGTCATTAAGAGAGGCTAATACGTAAGTGGGACCTTGATTAGGAATATAACCTGGCACCAAGCTTCTGATTTCTCGTCGTAATGGTCTGTTCCAACAACGGATAACTCTTGACCTAGACGATACTGATTAGACTGAACGTTCATGAACATATTGTTAATATAGATGAGCTAATAATCCCCTGACAAGAACTTGTGTGTTGTTATTCCTCGTGTGAAGTAATGACGAGATTGTATAATGATAGTGCATGGTAACAGTTCTGAAATAAAAATAAATAGATAAAAATAAAATATTCAGAGTAATGACCTGTGGTTTGCATAAATGAAAAATAATTAAGAATAAATATTTGTTTAAATTCATGAGGGTTTCATGATAGGAGTTCATTGTAAATAGGCTTATAAACATGATCTATGTCCTTTTTGACGATGGGAAGCTTGAAAATAATAAGCTTTTTTTCTAGATTCTTCATACATCTTGATTAATTTTACTCTATTCTTGGTGGGGATTCTTTTATTTCCATCACCTGGTAAAGCATAAGTTTAACTATTAATTTACCGTTTACTGTCATCCAGAACTATGGTGTATGTTACTATTCAGCAATAAAAAAAGAGAATACTTCACTATTTACACATTTATATAGCAAGATAGAAAATATTAACTGTGCCTCTGTTTATCTGAAATAACGTTATGAGAATAGAAAAATAATTCACGTTGCATTTATAGACATAAAATACATAAAAAACTGAGAAAATGCAAAATCATCGAAAAGAGTACAAGATATCTCGGCAGACATTTCCTGCTTCAGACAGAGAATGCATTTAGGATGAGACGACTCTTCAAGGGGAAGAGATCAAGCAGAGGAAATTCGGGAAATATATTCCCGGGAGATGAAGGAGAAACTTTTCTTCTTCAACTCGTCCGAATTCCAGAAAAGAGGCTTCGTCTTCTATCTAGTAATGAAATTACTTATAAACCCTCCCAACGTCATACCACGTAGTGAAACTTATACGAATCGTGTCTAGTATTACTTTATGCCATGCTGAGTGGTTTTGTTGAACTAGAATATATTTCCGTATTTCCCATTGCCTTCGGTTATCTCTTTCGAATGAGAACCATATTTTTGGAAGCTTCTATTTCAAGTTGTTCCATATGCATAGGGTTCATCTTCATAATAATAACGATAAAATTTAAATTTGGTTTTAAGAAAAAATATACCTTTCCTATCTTCAAATAAGTATATATTAATCTTGGCTATCTCTAGCACTTAAGGAATAATGACCAAATCGCACATTGAGTTTATCTTCAATTTAAAAAAGGTATAAATAAAGCTAATTGTTTTAAAATGACTGAATTAATGACAACTGAGGAAATTCCATCTGAAAAATAATCTCACCAACCGGGGAAAATGTAATTTACATTTGCAAAAAAAAAAGTATAATAATAACAATAATAAATAAATAAATAGAAATAGATTCCTAAAACCTAAATAAAACTTCCTTACGTCCTTCGTTAGCAACATAATGCAAAATGAAAAATCATCGAATATCTTTTCCTAAAAATTGCCATTCTTAGGGTAAATTTTCTCAGCTTCAACGCTGAAATATACCCTTCCCAGAAAAGCATCAGTAGAAAAAAAAAAAGAAGAAAACCTGATCACTTTTCCGAAAGAGGAAACACGACACTTCCTAAAAGAGGAAATCACGAAATACCGCTGTCCCATCCTAACAAACAAAAACGAGAAGAGGAAAAAGCGGGGAAAGTTGTATTCTCTCGGAATAATCTGGGTCAATTTGGCAAGATTTCCCAGGGGACGGCAGGGCTCATCCAAGAAAGATCAGGGAGATGGTCGATTCAATTTCCTTCTTATAGTTATTTATCGTATGCATAATTCATTTGAGTTGATTGAGCATGACTCTGCTTGCCGTTGTATTATCTCACCATTGTCATATGTGATGATGTTGTGCAATTAGAACTGACAAGAGTTAAAGCTTTATTTCCCTAAAACAATTCAGTTTGTTCTTAAATAATTCATATATAGTTTTACCTATTCAATTATTTATATGTTAATTCACATTTCTTTCCAATAAATGATCCATCCCCTCTGGAAGCAAGAATTACAAGTTAACTGTCCCTATGGGCTTATTCCTTACGAATAGGTTCGTCTGAAATCTGCTAAATAATAACTAATACTAATACTACTAACTAACTAACTAATAATAATAATAATAATAATAATAATAATAATAATAATAATAATAATAATAATAATAATAATAATAATAATAACAATAATAATAATAATAATAATTTATCCTTTACTACCACACACATGTTGTTGCTATATTGTCAGTTTCTAATAATATATTTTAATTAATTCTTTGAACTTCCTTTTACAGACAGGAATGTGATTTCAGTACAGAAAATTTCATTTTATACGGATACATTTTAATAAGTACCTTATGAGTTTATTTTTATTCACAGGAATACTATTAATTAAATTCTTTAGTGTTAGAGAATTACACTTTATTCGAATATATTTTAATAAGAATCTTGAGAGTTTATTTGTTCTCATTTCAGACTAAAAGTAGAGGTTTCTACGTAACCAAATTCAGTGGAAAATCTCTCTTTACGAAACTTTGCCTTTGTAAGGGTCCAAGACGCCCTCTTTTCGCCCCTTCTTTCAACTATCAAGTACTACTTCTGAAGTCAGAAGTTTACTCCCCCCATGTATCTCTCTCTCTCTCTCTCTCCTCTCTCTCTCTCTCTCTCTCTCACTGTGCGTGTGTGTTAGTGTGTGTGTGTGTCTCACTCTGTCTGTCTGTCTCTCTCTTAATCTATTTGGTTATTTTTTATTGGTTTGTTACATTTCCGTGCTAATATCGAGAATGAAATATATATATATATATATATATATATATATTATATATATATATATATATATATATATATATATATATATATATTTAAAGTTGTTGATGGAGTGAGGCCCTTTGATTAAACCTAATTACTTACAAGATTACCTCACACCTGTTTTGATGACTTAGTCTGATTTTCTGCAATACTGGTAATTGTTAAGGGATCACTGTTGCCTTTAGAGTATTCAGTCATTTAAACGTGTTATGAGGGTTCAGGTGTCTGGCTTTTGGTGAGGTAATAATTGATAAATGGTAACCAGATACTTGGCACTTCGTAACAATATATATATATATATATATATATATATATATATATATATATATATATATATATATATATATACATATTATATATATAATATATATATATATATATATATATATATATTATATATAATATATATATATATATATATATATATATATATATATATATATGTTATGAAGTGCCAAGTATCTGGTTACCATTTATCAATTATTACCTCACCAAAAGCCAGAACACTGGACCCCTAATACCCCGTTTAAATGACTGAATACTCTAAGGCAACAGTGATCCCTTAACAATTACCAGTATTGCAGAAAATCAGACTAAGTTCATCAAAGCAGGTGTGAGGTAATCTTGTAAGTAATTAGGTGAATCAAAGGGCATCACTCCATCAACAACTTTAAAAGTCTAAGTATTTCCCAGATTGCAGAAGTCTAAGTATTTCCCTGGTTCTAAGTCACTTCAAGTAAATTGAAGGAAAGCAAATCAATTACCACTCTATGTTTCTACCTATCATCAATATAATCATAATCATATATACTGGTATAAAAACCAAACACTTATAAAAATTTTAAATACAAAAATTTATTATTAAATTCAAAATTTATAAGTGAAATTCACAATATCAGGGAAAATTACTGTTACTTGCAAACAAAGTAAAGTTTAATTAATTCTTGAATCAAATTAAGTAAAATTAAATCAAAAATTAATTTATCACAAAATTCAAGAAAATTAATTCAATTGAAATTTAAAAGTGTTAGGCAATAATTGAAAATTGGAAATTAATTCACAAGTGCTAAACAACAACAAAACTTGAAAAGAATTCTAAGTAAATGCAAATTAATTCACAAGTGTTAAATTTAATCAAATGTGCAATGTTTAAGCAATGAAAATAACTAAGTCAATTAAATTGTGAATGCAAATGAAAATATAAAATAAAAAGACACACTTCAATAAGAAAATGAACAAGTGCACAAACAATGGAACAATCACAAACACAAAAATACGCAATGTGTAAAAGTGTAAATCTTTTTCACTCAAAACACTGTAACCAACAGTTTTTACCAAACCTTCACAACCATCTGTTATAAGTTAACCACAGTTCCTATCCATTATTAGTTATTAGTTATTACCTAACCGTTATTAGTTGCAACTAATAAAAATATAACACTTTACCTTTTTGGTATACCAACTTCTTTCTCTGCTACAGTATTGTCTTACACACTCACAAAAACCAGGCGCCGTTACGAAATAATGTTTGTTCAGATTCCACACAAAATAACTAAATAACGCTAAACAAACTCTAAGAAATATCAAATTTGAAATTCTAAGTTACGAGTGACCAGTTTACGTTACGTTACTTTAATCTCAATGATGTCGAGGAAGAGAGAGAGAGAGAGAGAGAGAGAGAGAGAGAGAGAGAGAGAGAGAGAGAGAGAGAGAGATCTAACCGCCTCGAGGTTCTATGATCTAATGAAATCTTCTTCCCTTGCGAAAACTGGACAGGGAAGATGATACAAAACGTTCGTGTCACGAATGCTTCCAGAAAGTTCGAAATCTGATGCAATCTTCATAAAGAAATGTGTAACATGCACGTGGTTTTGATCAAAGACACAGGCGTATGAGTCCAGTCTGTTAAAAAAAAGACGTACTCTACTCGATCGAAACGGAGGCTGAGCGACAATTAAGATTGACATGTTTTGATAACAATGCAAGAGTCGAGCTCACTATCAAACGTGTTGATAGAATAGGAAAGCAAACGGATCTCACAGACCTTCTAATCTTACAGTGTTGACATAAAAGTTAAACATTCGTAGTTTCGAACAGACAGAAAATCTCTCTCTTTTTACATTCTAAGTTATAATATATATATTCTTTTACAATACGTAATGCGAATCTGAACACACATTTAAAACATCCTATTCTAAGCTATCTGGGAATCTGAAAAAATGTTACACAATCTACATGACATTTCAAAGAGGGGAAACATGCATTTTGAAAATAGCAATATATAATATACCTCCCCCCAGAAGATTTTTTATCACGGTGTTGAATCCAACGATTCGCAACGAGATAAATAATCAGCAACTACATTGTTTCTGCCATTAATGTGCTGCACTCTTAAGTTATACTGTTGCAGGCACAAAGACCACCTGGTCAGTCTTTCATTATGGTTTTTCATTTTCTGGATAAATGATAGTGGATTGTGATCAGACAACACTAAAATTTCTTCATTCCTAGTTCTATTCACATACACTTCAAATTTTTTCAATGCGGTGATTAAGGCTAAAATTTCCTTCTCGATTGTTGAGTATACTTTCTGATGTTTTTTCAATTTTGTAGACATGAAGCACACAGGATGGTAGATATTATTTTCATCTTCTTGAAGTAGAACAGCTCAAACATAACAGTCCGACGCATCAACTTGTATCACAAATTTCTTGTCGAAGTCTGGAGCTTGAAGTACAGGTCTTGAAGTTAAAATGGCTTTCACCTTCTCAATGGATTCTTGACACTCTGGAGTCCAAATAAATTTAGCTTTGGGACTAGTCAAGTCTGTCAAGGGAGCTACTACGGATGAGAAATTTGGGCAAAAACGACGATAGAATCCAGCCATGCCTAAAAATCTCTGTAGCTGTTTCCTGGTAGTAGGTGGGATAGCCTTACGGATACCTTCTAACATTAGCATTTACTGGAGCAAGAAGGCCTTTCCCAACTTCAAACCCAAGATACTGTACAGTTGCCTTTCCAAACTCACTCTTCTCTAAGTTGACTGTTAATCCTGCTTCTTGTAGTTTCTTGAAAACTTTCCTCAGAATCTTCAGATGTTCTTCCCACGTTGTAGAGTAAATTTCGATGTCATCTAGGTATACACCTACTCCTTCTATTGATCCTAGCAGTTGATCCATCACTCGTTGAAATGTTGCGGGTGCATTCATAAGACCAAACGGCAGAACAGTATACTGATATAGTCCAAATGGAGTCATAAAAGCTGACAGCAACTTTGCATTCTCATCTAAGGGAATCTGATAATATCCTTTCAAAAAGTCTATCTTGGAAACAAACTTGGCTTGCACAATATTATCAAGTAACTGATCTATAAGAGGCAAAAGATAATTATTTAGCCACACTGATAGAATTCAGCTTGCTATAATCAGTACACATCCTAAATGAACCATCCGGTTTCTTCACTAACACACATGGAGAACTGAAGTGACTTGAACTGGGTTCTGCTAATCCATGTTGCAGCAAATACTCAACTTCTTTCTTCAAAACATCTCGATGATACGGTGATAAGCGATAGGCTCTTTGCTTGAAAAGTTTTCCATCTTCTTGAATCTTGATTTCATGCTTGGTCAGATCAGTACGTCTAGGCACATCTGAAAAAATTTCTGGAAAACTTCTAATTACTTCACTTAAGTCTTCACCTTGTTCAACACTCAGATGTTTCAGTTTATCTTCCAAATTTTCCAAAATTGAAGAATTATTCATCTTGCTTGCAGTTCCCAATTCATAGCCATCATCGTCTTCTGTAGATAAAGTTGTTTGGGTTACTGACACAGTTTCAGTTTTAGTTTCTGAGAAATAAGGTTTCAAGAGGTTCACATGTATCTTCCTTTGTTTTCTTCTTCTTTCTGGTGTTTCAGTCACATAAGTTCTATCACTTAACTTCTGAATTATCTTGTAAGGACCTTGAAATTTATTAGTGAGGGGAAATCTCTTGACAGGTAAGAACACTAACACTTGTTGACCAACACTAAAACTTCTTAGCTTAGTCTTAGCATCAAATCTCCTTTTCATTTTCTCTTGACTCATTTTCAAGTTTTCTAAAGAGAATTTTCTTATCTCTTTCAACCTTTTCCCTAAGTTCTTCACATACTATACTCTCCTTGGCTTTCCTCTTGATTTTCTTCCCAATTTTCTGCAAGAAACTTCAACGGTCCTCTAACTTCTCTTCCAAAAATCATCTCATTAGGTGAACATCCCATACTTTCTTGATAAGCACTCTTAACTTCAAACAACATTAATGGTAAACCAACATCCCATTCTCTTCCTGACTCAGAACAATACTTTGTCAGCATACTTTTCAATGTCAGGTGGAACCTTTCCAAGGCACCTTGAGTTTCTGGATGATAGGCAGTGGATAACTGTTGTTTCACTCCTAACAAATTCATCACATCCTGAAATAACTTTGAAGTAAAGTTTGTTCCTCTGTCACTTTGTACTCTCTCTGGTATACCAGACTTTGAGAAAAACTCCACAAGTTTTTCAGCAACTATCTTAGCAGATATGTTTCTAACAGGGATTGCTTCTGGATACCTTGTCACAGGACACATTAATGTTAACAAATACTTATTTCCTTTCTTTGTCTTCGGCAGTGGTCCAACCATATCTATAATCACTTTCCTAAAGGGTTCTCCTCTAACTTCTATAGGTTGTAGGGGGGCTTTCTTGATGGTTTCATTAGGTTTTCCAGCTATCTGGCAGGTATGACACTCACGACAGAACCTGCTAACATCTTTGTGAAGTCCAGGCCAGAAAAAATATTTCATGATCTTCTCCACAGTCTTCCTGATTCCCATATGTCCAGACTCATGAACTACTGCAACCACTTGCTTTCTCAACGGATATGGAATCAAAAGTTGATGATATTCGCCCCATACAGCATCTCCTGGTATATCTGTAGGTCTATACTTCCTCATCAGCAAATCTTCCTTCAGATAGTAACAGGTAGGAGTTTGTTGCATCTCTTCTCGATCAACAACTCTGAAGAACAAATTAGTTAACGATGCAACCTTCTTCTGCAAGTTCATTAGCTTCTCTCTTGTCACTTGACTAACTTCAAGGGTTGAATTCTCAATATCTGCTAACTCAGCTACTGTAGTTTCACTACTGTCTTCAGTAACACTTTGACTACTCGGAGTCTCTTCAGGAACATCAGGTTCTTCTTCTTCGTCGCCGTCGTCTTCTTCATCTTCTTGGGAAATCTCTTCTTGGTCAGCACTATGGGAAACTTCACTTCCCTGGAATAATTCTTCTAAGCACAAAGATCCTTCACTTGATCCTTCTTGGGTGTGTAAATCCTCAGTTTCTTCACTTGCAGTTGTCATCCTCTTCATACTTCTGGTAGTTACACAACTAGGAAACAGGTGGGGGTTATTCTTCTCCAACTCTACTGTAGGACTAATCCTCAATGGTTTATCTGTCACTACAGGACAAGGAATTAATGACACACTACCAACTTCATTCCCCAACAGAACATGTATACCTTCCACA
>NC_061094.1:51151035-51153535 GCF_015104395.2 Macrobrachium nipponense
AAATAATTTAACAACCCAACAGGGACTACCAGAAATTCACCAAAGTGTTTTCGTTGAGTCCAGAGAAAACAATTAGATACGGAGTGTAAACCTGAAGTCAAGTTTACCAAATGAAGTGACGAACAGAATTTTATTTATTTTATCTTCTAAAATAGACGTTAAGATAAGGACCAAAAGTTAGGAGTATAAATTGTTTTGATCTTAATCTTCAAGGTCCTATAGTATTATAATGCAGGGAATGAAAAATTAATTTGACCATGGACTTATAAAGTTATATATATATATATATATATATATATATATATATATATATATATATATATATATATATATATATCTATATAATAATATATATATATATATATATATATATATATATATATATATATATATATATATATATATTATATTAATATTACTCCTAGGGTTATAATTAATGATATATTGCCAATATGTTCGCTGTGACCTATTGGAATGTGGAGAAGCATACACCAGCATTACTGGTGTATGATATTTCACCCTTACTTAAGATCTTTGCATGGGGATTTATTACTATGGAGAATTATTATTATTATTAATCATTATTGTATGAGATGTGTCACGGGAGGGTTGCTTAATTATAATTATCATTACTTGATACTTGTTTTACGAGAGATTTTGAGATATTTTCATGGAGATTATTAGGGTAATTATACAGATAATTATTCATGGAGAATTATTACAATGAGTTAATGGGAGAAATCTTGGGGTTGTTTATTTGTTGAGTTTTTGTGACTTTGGAGAATATTTCAGTGATTCATGAGGGATGAGTTTTGCTGAATCTTGGTGAATCTGGCTGAATCCTGGTGAATTGTGTTGAATCTTGCTGAACCTTTGCTAAATTTTGTGCTGAATTTTTGGAGAATGGACAAGCATTGACATTGGTGATGTTTTTTTTATACTAATACTTGTGATTTTGCTGAAAGTGATATTTCTGATACTGATTTTTGTTATACTAATGCGTGGGTGCTGTAATGCTATCAAGGGTGGTGAAATCTTTTTTGAATTTGGGAGGAACTAACAACACATTATTTTTGTTTTTTTTCCTTTTTTTATGAGTTCAGCAGATAATTGCTTGGCATCTAGTGAGTCACGGGAGATAGTTAACAATGCCGCAGATTTTTCTTTTCTCCTTTTTTGGCGGTTAGCCTTCGCTGACACAAGTTTTTTTTATCAAGGGTGAATTTGAGTTTATTTTTTCTCTCCAGTTGGTATGGATATTTTTTTTAATATCTTAGTTCGTGACTTAGAGTCATTGTTCGGGAACGTGTTTGTGTTTCAGCTATTTGATGCTGCGGAGAAATATACGGGAGAATTCTTGCACTGTTTTGAATGCATACGTAATGGCACTACATTTTTTCTCTGGATATTTGTGTTCCAGAAATTGTAAGTTTTCATGCACAATACCTTTGTTGTATTTGTGACAACTTTGTGAGAGATAGGAAACTTGGCTAAGTTTCTAGTGGTTTATGTCGTAGTGCATATGGAGAAGTCTTTGCTTAGACACTGTGAATTTGAAGTTCTGTTACAATGAGTTGTGGCACATTGGTGATTTTTTCTAGAATTTTCTAGATAGTTTTTATTTGCCGAGTTTTTGCCCTTTTTTTAGCAGTTATGCTAAATGGAGAGAGTTTTATAGTTTTTGACTATAACATTGAGTTATTCTCTGGAGAATTGAGATATATTATTTTGGAGTTATAATTTGAGATGTAATATATTGGAGATATATTTTTGGCCATTTTGATATTTGCCAATAGTGATATGAGCTATGTTTAGTTCAATTATTTTGCAGCCATCTTTGTTGCAAATGGAGACACATTTTTGAGAAGATATATGGGGCAATATTTGTGAGTGTGTGAGTTAGATGCTTTGAGTACAAATTTTTTTGGAGATAGGATTTCATTTTTTTGATTATCCTTTTTGGAGATATATTTTTTTGGAGCCTTGTTTTATTCCACATGGAGTATTGGTGAAATAGAGGTAAATATCTTTTTATTTGCCGAAATAGAGGTGATTATTCTTTATTCCTGGAGTGGTGGTTTTTTTTTTTTAACATATGGCTATCAGAGAAATAAGAGGGAATATGTGGATGTGGTTATCAACCAAATGGAGGAAATATTTTTATAACCGGGGTGGTGTTCTTATTAATATGGTGTCACATATTTATGTATGGAAATGGAATTAATCTTCGGCAGGTGACCCTTTTATTGTGTTTATGGGAGTTTTGTTTTTTTGGAGCCAAGAGAAGATTTCTGTGGTTCTTTCTCTTTGGTTTCGTGACTATTTAGAGGCGAGTGGCATTACTGCATTGTGGTCCTATGGAGATGTGTGCATTTTTTATGTTCACAAGTGTATTATTTTTGGAGGCATATAATTGGGCAAAGTCATGTTGAGAGAATACGTCTTCGAGACATATTTTGAACACATTAGTCATATCCTGGAGTTAATTTTGTGAAATGTG
>NC_061094.1:51158909-51161409 GCF_015104395.2 Macrobrachium nipponense
AAGTTCGTGTTAATGTGTCTGTTCGTGTTTGTGTACGTGTTTCTTTATATGTGTTGTAGAACTATCCCATTACAATGTCCTATAGACTTTTAAAGATATATTAGTTACAACACTGTCAGTATTTAGAGAGAAATATGTAGTCCTACTGCGTCAAAACTGATGACTACGGTGCAAGTCGGGCCTGAGATCAAATAAATTGACAGATAAACATGTCGGCAGAGAGACTAAAAAGATAGAAAAATAAACAGATAAACAGACCAACCACACAGATGCAGCATCTTCCATCTCATCAGTCCAACATCTGTCGAGTGAATAATACCAAAGTCCTGTTTTGGGACTGGTTATCGTGGTATTTTAAAAAGCAATCTCTCCGTTCGAGAGACCTAACCTTAATTTGTCGCTCTCTAACCATGATAGATATCGTCATTTCACGGACGAAGGGCTCGGGAATTTCATCCTTTTTTCATTGGAAAGGTTTTACGAAGTTTTGTATGGTTTTGATGATAAGGGATTAAACGTTCATTAGGTTGAACAGCATTTCATTTCTTTTGTTTCAGTTGGATGTATTATAGTAATTGTCAATTTGCTAGGGATGTTTTATGGATAAAGTGTTTTAATGAATTATTCCTTATGTGCGGTTTAATTTACAATAGAATAAAATCATTTATCTTCTTAGCACAAGAAATATGTGGAGTTTTTCCAGCAGAGAAACATATGCAAACACTTCTGTGCACATACATACAAACACCCACACCACACACACACACACACACACACACACACACACACACACACATATATATATATATATATATATATATATATATATATATATAATATATAATCTATATATATATATATAAAATTAAATAACTAGTCATAAAAAAAATATTTTTATGCCTACAGAATATTTATCTGGAATATAAGTCGAACGGAAAATACTAAATTATTGATGAAAAGTATTTCCTTGGTGAAAATGTTCGTTACAAAATATAATTTTCCTTATCTAGAATAATTGATTACGTAGATATTTCAAAATAAAATTATCTCGACATTCTGTAACAATTTCGTGCAAACATGAAACTCATAGATAGAAAAATATTTGTGAATACTATTCATTTTCAAATAAATCAATACCTGTGCAAAATAATAATAATAATAATAATAATAATAATAATAATAATAATAATAATAATAATAATAATAATAATAATAATAATAATAATAATAATAATAATAATGATAATAACAATAATAATGATAATAACAATAATAATAATAATAAACTAAAGATAAAATTAATATAAACCAACGTGAATATGTTAAAGTAATTTTTGTCAAGAATATACCAAATGAAATCATCCTCAATTATTGGTACGTTCACATCTGCAATGAACCTGACGCTTTTCTTACTAGAAGGATAAAAATATTATCAATGAATCTCTAACACATTCCCATATCTACAGCTCACTCTTTTCCCATACTTGTCCTTCCCCAGTACAGACATGAATTCAAAATATTACCCACGAATCTCCAACACATTGCTACATCTACGGCTCACTCTTTGTCTCTCCCGTCTTTCCCCGGTACAGATATCATGAATTAAACAAATGCAACAACGACCCAGATCATTTACCTGTCAAAGGACAAAATGCAAAACGCTGCAGTCCTGTGACGTACGTCTGTCTGGTCCTGGAGAAATCAGGGTTTCAGTCACTATAAATTGCGTGAAGCCTCATATCAACAGCGTCTATTCTGACTTGGGGAACAGGACTGACAGAGAATGTCACGTCAGATCCACATATTCGAAATCCACAGAGACATTTCCGTGTAACTTATTTTTATACGTGTTCGCTCGTGTGAAAATAGAGTGTCTCTGAACCAGTATATATGCAGATTGAGTCGAGATATGGGTTTAATGCTGAAAAATAGTCTTTTTAGTATTATGACTCACTGCGATTGTCATTAGTTTTGCGCTTAGAGGTTTACAGTTCTCTGTATAAAAGCTTCCTTTTCATAATGTACGTTTTAACTATTAGTGATAATAGTTATAATAGTAATAATAATTTAATAGTATCAATAATCACAAATAATTAATTATTTATGACAAGGGCATTTAAAAATTCCTCTCTTTTATATTTCATATGATTTTCATTAATTTTAATTCTGTATTGTACTGGTTATACTATTTGGTTATACACAAATTAATTAAGCCAGAAAACGCAAAAGTTTAATCTACCACAAAATAAGCAAATAAGATTTAATTCAAACATACCATAACAAAAAGTAATTGACGGACTTAAGTCTGATAAAAATCGATGAACTGGCTAATAAATACTAAGGAAAGAAGCGAATCTGAATAATTAACCTTCCTCTGTGTAAACCCAGACTAACCTTTTGGGTTTTCTTGAAAAAAGTCGCCAAAACAGCTCTGTAAAGATTGCGATATTAACTTAAAAGCCACTGAAAAATATCTAACCCACTTAATTAGATTTTTCAT
>NC_061094.1:51168909-51183813 GCF_015104395.2 Macrobrachium nipponense
AGACTATACATAACACGAAAGGAAGGAGGGAGAGGACTATTAAGTATAGAGGACTGCGTCAACATTGAGAAAAGAGCACTACGGCAATATCTGAAAACCAGTGAAGACGAGTGGCTAAAGAGTGCATGGAAAGAAGGACTAATAAAAGTAGACGAAGACCCAGAAATATACAGAGACAGGAGAATGACAATAAACCAATGCACGGAAAATACATGAGACAGACTAAAGAACTAGCCAGCGATGACACATGGCTAAAGAAGGAAACTGAAGGAATGATAACAGCGGCACAAGATCAGGCCCTAAGAACCAGATATGTTCAAAGAATGATAGACGGAAATAACATCTCTCCCATATGTAGGAAGTGCAATACGAAAAATGAAACCATAAACCACATAGCAAGCGAATGCCCGGCACTTGCACAGAACCAGTACAAAAAGAGGCATGATTCAGTAGCAAAAGCCCTCCACTGGAGCCTGTGCAAGAAACATGAGCTACCTTGTAGTAATAAGTGGTACGAGCACCAACCTGAGGGAGTGATAGAAAACGATCACGCAAAGATCCTCTGGGACTATGGTATCAGAACGGATAGGGTGATACGTGCAAACAGACCAGACGAGACGTTGATTGACAAAGTCAAGAAGAAAGTATCACTCATTGATGTCGCAATACCATGGCACACCAGAGTTGAAGAGAAAGAGAGAGAAAAAATGGATAAGTATCAAGATCTGAAAATAGAAATAAGAAGGATATGGGATATGCCAGTGGAAATCGTACCCATAATCATAGGAGCACTAGGCACGATCCTAAGATCCCTGAAAAGGAATTTAGAAAAACTAGAGGCTGAAGTAGCTCCAGGACTCATGCAGAAGAGTATGATCCTAGAAACGGCACACATAGTAAGAAAAGTGATGGACTCCTAAGGAGGCAGGATGCAACCCGGAACCCCACACTATAAATACCACCCAGTCGAATTGGAGGGGGACATGATAGAGCAAAAAAAAAAAAAATAATAATAATAGTAATAATAATAATATGGAGGAATCCGGTATCACACAACAAACATGCAACATGGCTCCAGGAAGTCAAGGAAGAAGAAACAGGGAGAATAAAACAAAGATTCACAGAGATCACGACAGACACAGTCAGACACCAACTAAAGAAAATGCCAAACTGGAAAGCCTAAGGTCCTGATGAAGTCCATGGATACTGGCTCAAAACCTCAAGGCCCTACACCCACGAATAGCAGAACAACTCCAGCATTGTATCTCAAATCACCATGCACCCAAATGGATGACCACAGAAGAATATGCTTAGTGACAAAAAGACAAGTGTCAAGGGAAATTATAGCCAATAACTACAGTCCTATCAACCTGCCTACTAATAATGGGTGGAAGTTACTAACAGGTATCATCAGTGAAAGGCTATAAACAATTACCTAGAGGTAGGGGGGACAAACCATCCATCCCCACCAACAGAAAGGCTGCAGAAGGAAGTGTAGGGGCACAAAAGACCAGCTCCTCATAGACAAATGGAAAATGGTAATGAACGAACAGTAGGAGAAGGAAAACAAAACCAACCTAAGCATGGCATGGATGACTATCGAAAGCCTTTCGAACATGATACCACACCCAAGGGCAAATAGAATGCCCGAAAAACAAAAATATGTGGGGCAGAGGAAAACACCATTAGCTTCCTCAAAAATACAATGCGCAACTGGAATACAATGCTTACAAACTCTGGAATAAGACTCGCAGAGGTTAATATCAGGAGAGGGCTTTTCCAGGGCGACTCACTGTCCCCACTACTCTTCGTAGTAGCCATGATTCTCATGTCAAATGTACTACAGAAGATGGATGCCGGGTACCAACTCAAGAAAAGAGGCAACAGAATCAACCATCTGATGTTCATGGACGACATCAAGCTGTATGGTAAGAGCATCTAGGAAATAGATACCCTAATCCAGACTGTAAGGATTGTATCTGTTGACATCAGGATGGAGTTTGGAATAGAAAAATGCGCCTTAGTCAACATACAAAAAGGCAAAGTAACGACAACTGAAGGGATAAAGCTACCAGATGGGAGCAACATCAAACACATAGATGAGACAGGATACAAATACCTGGGAATAATGGAAGGAGGGGATATAAAACACCAAGAGATGAAGGACACGATCAGGAAAGAATATATGCAGAGACTCAAGGCGATACTCAAGTCAAAACTCAATGCCGGAAATATGATAAAAGCCATAAACACATGGGCAGTGCCAGTAATCAGATACAGCGCAGGAATAGCGGAATGGACGAAGGCAAGACTCCTTCAGCATAGATCAGAAACCAGGAAACATATGACAATACACAAAGCACTACACCCAAGAGCAATTACGGACAGACCATACATAACACGAAAGGAAGGAGGGAGAGGACTACTAAGTATAGAGGACTGCGTCAACATCGAAAACAGAGCACTGGGGCAATATCTGAAAACCAGTGAAGACGAGTGGCTAAATACGATAAACGGAAATAACATCTCTCCCATATGTTAGAAGTGCATTACGAAAAATTAAACCATAAACCACATAGCAAGTGAATGCCCGGCACTTGCACAGAACCAGTAGAAAAAGAGGCATGATTCAGTGGCAAAAGCCCTCTACTGGAGCTTGTGCAAGAAACATCAGCTACCTTGCAGTAATAAGTGGTACGAGCACCAACCAGAGGGAGTGATAGAAAACGATCAGGCAAAGATCCTCTGAGACTATGGTATCAGAACGGTTAGGGTGATACGTGCAAATAGACCAGACGTGACGTTGATTGACGAAGTCAAGAAGAAGGTATCACTCATTGATGTTGCAATACCATGGGACACCAGAGTTGAAGAGAAAGAAAGGGGAAAAAATGGATAAGTATCAAGATCTGAAAATAGAAATAAGAAGAATATGGGATATGCCAGTGGAAATCGTACCCATAATCATAGGAGCATTAGGCACGATCCCAAGATCCCTGAAAAGGAATCTAGAAAAACTAGAGGCTCAAGTAGCTCCAGGACGCATGCAGAAGAGTGTGATCCTAGAAACGGCGCATAGTAAGAAAAGTGATGTACTCCTAAGGGGGCAGGATGCAACCCGGAACCCCACACTATAAATACCACCCAGTCGAATTGGAGGACTGTGATAGAGAAAAAAAAGAATAATAATAATAATAATAATAATAATAATAATAATAATAATAATAATAATAATAATAATAATAATAATAATAATAAACAATAATAATAATAATAATAATAATAATAATAATAAAAATAATAACAATAATAATAACTGAGTTTAAGCTCCAGAATGAAGTGAAAACTGAATGTTATGACGAAACCTCTACCAATGATATTCTAATAATTTAATAAACTGGAAACAAACTGAAAAGGAAAGAGAAAATCAATAAAACAAAAATGACACTATTTTTTTATGAATGTATTCCCATAGAATTTACCCAGTCGCATATTACGACTATTAGAAAGATGTTTAGCTTTATATTTAAGTATATTTTAGTGCTCGTAGTACACTTGATCTTTAAATTTTAAATTTTGAAGAGGACTTCAACTCGAGATCCGTTTCCAAGATTGAAAAGGTTTTACAGATAATAAAACCTTAATAGTTTTGGGCTGTCTAAATTCATGCTATGAATTTATTTCGTAATGGCAGTTTAATAACCAGTACGATGATATAAACTAGTTGTCTAAGACAATCATAAATAAATCTTCAACGCCCTCAACGTCAGTCGTACGCCATAAGACGAGCTCGTTGGCCCAAAGAATGAGTAATCTCGTTATCCTTTATACCTCCTCCTCCTATCCTCCTCCCATCCTCTATCCTCTATCATCTTCCTTTTTATATACTGGTCTCTCTCTCTCTCTCTCTCTCTCTCTCTTCTGTCTTGTCGCCACAATTTCTTTTGTCTGGCGTTTTCATTTAGATTATTATTATTATTATTATTATTATTATTATTATTATTATTATTATTATTATTATTACTATACTGTATGCTTTACAATTACATGTCTTTATTTTATATTTCCAGTTTTTTGTTTTGTAATCTCTTTTTCCTTTTCTCATGCAGTTTGTTCGAAGCGTTCGCTTTTATTACATATTCATTCACTATATATATATATATATATATATATATATATATATATATATATTATATATATATATGTATGTATGTATATATTATATATATATATATATATATATATATATATATATAATATATCTATCTATGTATATATATATATATATATATATATATAGATATATATATAGATATATATATATATATAGATATATATATATATATATTATATATATATATATATATATATCTATATATATATATATACTAGATAGATATATCTATATATATATCTATATATATAGTATATATATATAGATATATATATATATATATATATATATATATATATATATCTCTACTATATATATATATATATATATATATACTATATATATATATATATATATATCTATATATCTATAGATATATATATACATATATATATATATATTATATATATATATATATATATATATATATAGATATATGTATATATAATATTATATAATATATATATATATATATATATATATCTATATATATATATATATATATATATATATATATATATATATATATACTATATATATATATATATATATATATATATATATATATATATATATATATATATATATATATTATATATATATATATATATATATATATATATATATATATATATATATATATATATATATATATATATATATATATATATATATATATATATATATATATATATATATATATATATATAGATATATATATATATATATATATATGATGTATATATAATATACTATAGATATATATATATATATATATATATATATATATATATAATATATATCTATATATATATATATATATATTATATATATATATATAATATATATATATATATATATATATATATATATATATATGTATATGCTTAAAAAATCACAGTAGATGCTTTGGGATATGGGTTAAGCTTTGGTGTATTTAATGGTAACCTGGACTGTGTCGACATCTCAAAATCCTTTTGTTATTTAGAAAATTGAATCAAAAACCTATGCCTGATGATATCAATATTTGTAAAGGTATTGTGTATGGTGCTATGAGTAAACTTTCTCCCTAATGTACCCGTGAGATTTCTCCAGGCTTTTAAGAAAATTAAAGAAGACGAAACAGTGAAGGTGACAAAAGCAGATAAATCTAATGCAGTGGTAATAATGAATAAAAGTGACTATATAAGTACAATAATTGACATTGCTAAATGACACTGATACTTATACGCAAACTGAGGTCTGACCCTACACAGACAGTTAACTCCCATTTTAATAAACAAATTAAATCCATTTTGAAGGGCTTGGACCATTTAATTAAACAGTTTACATCGCAATGCGCCTCCCTACCTTACATGTATGGTTTAGTCAAGACACGTAAAATCAATAACCCTATCAGACCAATCATTAGTTCAGTGGGCTCAGTTTCGTATAATTTTATCTGGATGGCTTGTAAAAATTCTTACTCTTTGGTAGGAAAATATTTCTAACCGAATGTAAAAAACAAGGTTGATTTTATAAACAAATTAAATAGTTTAAACATTTGAATTATGATTTTCTTAAATATGGTTTAGTTTTGTTTTGATGTTTGTCTCTTTATTTACAAAAGTGCCTGTAGATGACTTACTTGAATATTTGGAAGAGGAATATAGAGCGTCATGACATTCCCTTAAGTGTAGCAAATCTCATTAGTCTCATAAGGTTATGTATCAAAGATAGTAAATTTTGTTTCAATGGGGAATTTTTTTGTACAAAAGTTTGGCATGGCTATGGGCAATCCCTTATCTCCTGTCCTTAGCAATATTTACATGAAATTGTTTTGAGACAAAACTCTTACCAAGAATTTTTCCCCAAAAAGTTATTTGGTTTAGATTTGTATTTGGCCAGTTCACGAAAATCTCCAGGAATTCCTTAATAATCTCAATAATTTAGTCCCTTCTATAAAATTTACTGTAGAGGAAGAAAGAAATTGTAATTTGAATTTTCTTGATGTAACTGTCCATAGAAATGATAGAAATTTCACCTTTTCAGTCTTTCGAAAATCAACTAATATTGCCTCTTTTGTTCAGTACTACTCCAATCACCATCAAAATGTTAAATTCTCTGTTTTTTCTGGGATGTTCCTAAGGGCTTACGTGTCTGTAGCCCGCAGTTTATTGACGCTGAAATTAAAAACTATTTTATGATATTGCATTGAAACTTAAATACCCAAGGACTTTTGTAGATGTGGTATGGAAAAGAGCTAAAAAAACATTCTATTCAACTAATGACAAACTTAAATTTAGTAAGCATAACATTCTAAAATTACCTTATGATGAAAGGTTTTTAGATATTCCTAGAATTTTAAAGCTTTTTAACATAAATGTTGTTTTCAGTAATATTAATGTCAAGAGTTTAGTAATCAAAATTCTCCTAAAGATCTTCCAGGCTGCATATATGAAATTCCTTGCAAAAAAGTGTGACAAAGTCTATTACGGACAGACCGGCAAATCTCTTTCACAGCGTCTTAAGCAACATCAATATTCTGTGAGAACTGGGCAAATAATATCGAATGCAATTTATTTGTACATATGAGAGCTTTAGACCATCCTTATTAAACTGAGGCAAGCAAGAGCCTTAGTCCATGTAATGACACAGTTAAAAGGAATATCATTGAATCTTGTTTTATCAAGTCAAAATAATAGAAATGTTCTAAATTTAAGTCTTGGTTTATTTAAAACTTGATGCTTTCATAATGAAAAAAGTTGTAGATAAATATAAGCAAACAAAATTAATATATTTAGTTTTTACATGTTTTTGGACGTAAAAGATACTTTGTAATTTCAGTTAGGGTCAGAATCTGTTTAAGTTTTGTGACCGTGTGATATCCGATAATCCTGGATTATCCCTTTTAATTTTTTACCCTTTTGATAATTAACCATCTGGTATTCCTGATCTTGTTTGTACCTGAGGCCTTCCTCTCCAATTGTACTTTAGTAGCTCCTTGACGATGTCTCAATAAAGACGAAAGCGCTTGGATTCCTGACTATCATTTTCCCGTGGTATTCGCTTATATATATGTATATATATATATATATATATATATATATATATATATATATATATATATATATATATATATAATGCATATATATTATATATATACACACATATATATGACTATAATGTATATAAATACACAGACACACACACACACACACCACCATATATATATATATATATATATATATATATATATATATATATATATATATATATATAATATATATATATAATATATATATTATATATATATATATATATATATATATATATATTATATAAAGCTTTGGGGAAATAACGTCGATTTTTTTTATCATCCACGCGGTAATATTCAAGATACCCTTTTCCTGACGAAATTTACATGTAAATGAGCGATAGTGGATTTCCTGCGGCTTTGCATATTTAAAACGTGGATATAAATCTCGATTCGAGTCAGTCGGTGGCTTTTTCAATACTGCGTTCGATGAATGAGGCAGCAATTTCCATAAGAATGGTCGTCATATATCACTTTCTTTCATTTATTTCCAATGACTACTTCTTTTGTCAAGTTTTCGCTACTCGTTTGGTTCCGAGCGTTTGATTATCTTTTTCCATCATAAAAAGCTGAATTAAGTTGCTTAGAATGGCCTGATAGGACTTCATTTATTTTCACCTGTTAGAATTTATTTCCATCATCCTAAATGTATTTGGTCAAGTCGTTGCTTCCTCTAGAACCGTTTATGAAATTGAGTGTAACTGCTCTTTTTATTATTATTGATTATTATTATTATTATTAAAAAAAAAAAAAAAATTTTTAAATTTTATTATTATTATTATTTATTATTATTATTATTATTATTATTATTATTATTATATTATTATTATTATTATCCAGAAAATGAAACCTAATCATATAGATCCCACTGATTTGAAATTCAAGCTTCCAAAAATTGTTATTATTATTATTATCTAGAAGATAAAGACTTAATCATATAGAACAAGCCCACTAAAAGGGGTCACTGACTAGAAATTCAAGCTTCAAAAAGATATTATTATTATTATTATTTATTATTATTATTATTATTAATGTTTTTTTTTTTTTTTTTTTTTTTTTTTTTTTTTTTTTTTTTGCTCTATCACAGTCTCTCCAATTCGACTGGGTGGTATTTATAGTGTGGGGTTCCGGGTTGCATCCTGCCTCCTTAGGAGTCCATCACTCTTTTTACTATGTGTGCCGTTTCTAGGATCACACTCTTCTGCATGAGTCCTGAGCTACTTCAGCCTCTAGTTTTTCTAGATTCCTTTTCAGGGATCTTGGGATCGTGCCTAGTGCTCCTATGATTATGGGTACGATTACACTGGCATATACCATATCCTTCTTATTTCCTATTTTCAGATCTTGATACTTATCCAATTTTTCCCTCTCTTTCTCTTCAACTCTGGTGTCCCATGGTATTGCGACGTCAATGAGTGATACTTTCTTCTTGACCTTGTCAATCAACGTCACGTCTGGTCTGTTTGCACGTATCACCCTATCCGTTCTGATACCATAGTCTCAGAGGATCTTTGCCTGATCGTTTTCTATCAACTCCTCAGGTTGGTGCTCGTACCACTTATTACTGCAAGGTAGTGATGTTTCTTGCACAGGCTCCAGTGGAGGGCTTTTTGCTACTGAATCAATGCCTCTTTTTGTACTGGTTCTGTGCAAGTGCCGGGCATTCACTTGCTATGTGGTTTATGGTTTCACTTTTCGTATTGCACTTCCTACATATGGGAGAGATGTTATTTCCGTCTATCGTACTTTGAACATATCTGGTTCTTAGGGCCTGATCTTGTGCAGCTGTTATCATTCCTTCAGTTTCCTTCTTTAGCTCTCTCAGTAGCCATTGCCAATTGTCATCGCTGGCTAGTTCTTTAGTCTGTCTCATGTATTGTCCGTGCATTGGTTTGTTGTGCAGTCCTCTGTTTCTTTCTGTCTTTTCTCCTGTCTCTGTTATATTTCTGGTCTTCGTCTGCTTTTATTAGTCCTTCTTCCCATGCACTCTTTAGCCATCGTCTTCACTGGTTTTCAGATATTGCCCCAGTGCTCTGTT
The DNA here is from genome assembly GCF_015104395.2 of Macrobrachium nipponense. Taxonomy (NCBI): domain Eukaryota; kingdom Metazoa; phylum Arthropoda; class Malacostraca; order Decapoda; family Palaemonidae; genus Macrobrachium; species Macrobrachium nipponense. The sequence continues at coordinate 51,178,198 of NC_061094.1, forward strand.
TTCGATGTTGACGCAGTCCTCTATACTTAGTAGTCCTCTCCCCTTCCTTTCTGTTATGTATAGTCTGTCCGTATTTGCTCTTGGGTGTAGTGCTTTGTGTATTGTCATATGTTTACTGGTTTTCTGATACTATGCAGCGGAGTTCTGCCTTCGTCCATTCCACTATTCCTGCGCTGTATCTGATTACTGGCACTGCCCATGTGTTATGGCTTTTATCATATTTCCGGCGTTGAGTTTTGACTTGAATATCGCCTTGAGTCTCTGCATATCTCTTTTTCTGATCGTGTCCTTATCTTCTTGGTGTGTTTTATATCTCCTCCTTCCATTATTCCCAGGTATTTGTATCCTGTCTCATCTATGTGTTTGATGTTGCTCCCATCTGGTAGCTTTATCCCTTCAGTTGTCGTTACTTTGCCTTTTTGTATGTCGACTAAGGCGCATTTTTCTATTCCAAACTCCATCCGATGTCAACAGATACAATCCTTACAGTCTGGATTAGGGTATCTATTTCCTTGATGCTCTTACCATACAGCTTCTGATGTCGTCCATGAACATCAGATGGTTGATTCTGTTGCCTCTTTTCTTGAGTTGGTACCCGGCATCCATCTTCTGTAGTACTTTTGTCATGGGAATCATGGCTACTACGAAGAGTAGTGGGGGACAGTGTAGTCGCCCTGGAAGATCCCCTCTCCTGATATTAACCTCTGTTAGTCTATTCCAGAGCTTGTAAGTATTGTATTCCAGTTGCGCATTGTATTTTTGAGGAAGCTGATGGTATTTTCCTCTTGGCCCATATATTTTTCAGGCATTCTATTAGCCATGTGTGTGGTATCATGTCGAAGGCTTTTCTTATAGTCTATCCATGCCATGCTTAGGTTGGTTTTCCTTCTCCTACTGTTCTTCATTACCATTTTGTCTATCAGGAGCTGGTCTTTTGTGCCCCTACACTTCCTTCTGCAGTTTCTGTCGGTTGGTGGGGGATGGTGTTTGTCTCCTCTAGGTAGTTGTATAGCCTTTCACTGATGATACCTGTTAGTAACTTCCACATTATTGGTAGGCAGGTGATAGGCCAGTAGTTACTGGCTATATTTCCCTTACCTCTTGTCTTTTTGTACTAAGGATGTTCTTCCTGTGGTCATCCATTTGGGTGCTTGGTGATTTGAGATACAATGCTGGAGTTTGTTTCTGCTATTCGTGGGTGTATGGCCTTGAAGTTTTTGTTTTTGAGCCAGTATCAATGGACCTTCATCGGGGACCTGGGGCTTTCCAGTTTGGCATTTCTTTAGTTGGTGTCTGACTGTGTCTGTCGTGATGTCTGTGAATCTTTGTTTTATTCTCCCTGTTTCTTCTTCCTTGACTCCTGGAGCCATGTTGCATGTTTGTTGTGTGATACCGGATTGCTCCATATGTTTTCCCAGAGTCTCTTACTTTGTTCGGCTTCAGGAATTTCTGGTGGTTGTCTTCTCCTCTTAGTTGGCTGTATAGTCTTTTCTGGTTGGTTCCGAATAGTTTTTGTTCTGTTGGTATCCCTTATTCCTGTTCATGTACCGTTGGATCTTAGTGTGCTTTGGCCTTAAGCCTCTGTTTTACATCTTCTATTGTGTTGTTTAATCCCTCCTCTCTTGTACTTTGTATTTCTCGTTGAGTTTCCTCCCTTGTTTTCTTGCTTCTTAGCCTTTTTTCTGCCATCTCTTTCAGTTTACTCAAGTCAGATCTCATCACCATGATTTGCTTTTCCAGGCGCCTTTTCCAAGGAGGTTGCTGTTTTGGTTTCTGTTGGGTTGGTTGTGCTGGTGGTGTTGGTGTTCGAATTCCCATCAGTTCTGCTACTAATCTTGCTCCTGCATATGTCAAGTTATTTGTTTCTGTGATACTGGTGGTGTGTATTTGTGACCAGTATTTCATTGACCTCACTTGTTTTCTCCCTCAATTCTTGGTGTTGTAGGCTTTCATGGAGGGGGATCTTTGTTCTCTCTCTACCCATTCCGTCCTCTCTGTTACTTCGTCGGTGTTTCTTCGTGTGTCGTTGTTTGATACATCATCCTCCCTGTCGTCTTCTGTGGCATCGTCTCTCAGTTCGTCTTCGTGTAATTCGTTGTCGTGAGACATTTCCCTTTTCAGTTCTTCTCTTTCTGTTGGGGAGAGCCAGTTCTTTTTCTTTATGTTCCTTACTTGGTCTGCCAGCCTCTGCTCTGTTTGGGGGGAGGGTGGTTATTCCTCTCATTCCAGATGTTGACCAATCTTCTTCTATATCCTCTCTCCGTCGGGGTTGCTTCTGATGTAGCATCTCCATATTCCTTATTTTCTTCTCTTGTCCATTTCTTCCTTTTTGCCTCTGTAGCTCCAATCTCAGGCTGTTGATTATTGTCGTTGTGGTGATCAGTTGCTGGATGACGACCTCCAAGTACCTGACCGTCTTCCCCTTCAATTGGGTTGAATACCTGGTTGCCGGACGAAGCTCCTCTGTTGCCAGAGGTTCCATTTACGTCGTTGTCGTTTAATCCTTTATTTCTTTCCATCATTGCTGAGTTTTGCTATTTAACCCATAGCTGGGACCCTACCACCATGCAGGGATAGGTACTCATTTACAGCTGAGTAGACTGAGGAAATTATGGTAAAGATCCTTTCCCAAGGAATCAACGCCGAGGAGAGCGGTCACCCATCCAATGACTGACCAGAGCCAATGTTGCTTAACTTGACTTAAGTCTATTGACGACCTAACCCACTCCTCCACGGCGCCACATTATTATTATTATTATTATTATTCTTATTATTATTATTATTATTATTATTATTATTATTATTATTATTATTATTATATTATTATTATTGTTATTATTTTGTTCTAAAGGGTCCACAATAATACAAAGTGTTAAGAGTCCGTGTATAATTTTTAAGACTTTACAAAAAGCTTTCGAACCCTTCTCTGGGTTCATCTTCAGTCCAAATGAACAATTAGTTACAACATGTACAGTGGTAAATTTAAAAACAAGAGTCGTTGAAGATCGTTGACACTGGTTGTTAGATATGCGTTTGGGTGAACATAAGTGAGCTTATGAACTACAATCACAAAACAGCGCAATAGTAGCACATGCATTCAGGAATGATCATAGACCCAACTGGAACGAGGCTAAAATTATCTTTAAAAGTAACAATGTAAATGTCAGACGGCTAGTCAAGGGAGCTGCTATAAGTTTAGGAGAATCATTCCAAGGAAACAAGTCTTTTGTCAAGGAAGACCCATTTGTTAATTTTTATATTACTAGAATGTTTTTAAACGATTTTAACTCTAGGACAGGCTTTGTTTTTCCCTCTCATGATGCTGCTTCCGCCTTGCCTCTCCCTGTCCAGGTAACCGCTGCCCGAGGGGAGTCTGGTTACGGTGCCCAATCTACGCCCTCGGATGAAGGACTTCCTGCAATGTTGCAAGAACCATTGCGGAGATCCAACAGTATTGCAGCCAGAAGGATTGATAGGGGAGAGGAAATTACCTAGTTGGAGTTAACTGCCCGCTTTCTTCATCACTTGGCCCATTAACGAGCTAATGACCGGTGTCAAAGATCTTCAACGACTCTTGTTTTTAAATTTACCTCTGTACATGTTGTAACTAATTGTTCATTTGGACTGAAGATGAACCGAGGGAAGGGTTCGAAAGCTTTTTGTAAATTCTTAAAAATTATACACGGACTCTTAACACTTTGTATTATTGTTGACCCTTTAGAACATACTCTCACTATAGAGAGTTTTCCCCTATTATTATTATTATTATCATTATTATTATTATTATTATTATTATTATTATTATTATTATTATTGTATGCTGGAAGTAAACCCTCTTTTAAACGTTTTATTGAAAGTGATTGGGGCCTCAGCTGCGTTAATTTTGTAAAGGTTCTTCTCAAGAGCAGCAATTACTTTTAATAATCCTATTATTATTATTATTATTATTATTATTATTATTATTATTATTATTATTATTATTATTATTATTATTATTATTATTATTATTATCCAGAAGATGAAACCTAATTATATGGACCAAGCCTACCAAAGAGGCCACTGACTTGAAAGTCAAGCTTCCAAAAAGTATTATTATTATTATTATTATTATTATTATTATTATTATTATTATTACTAGCATTTTACCAATCCCTACTAAAAGCATATTCATGTAAGTGACTCCCTAGTCTTTTTTAACAATTATGTATGATAAATTCGTAAAGTAACAAAGTCTATGGGCATAACCAGCCCCGTTTCAGGGGCAGAACCAGCTCTGTGTCAAGGCATCCCTTCTCACCCCCACCCCTTTCGGAGGGGAGAGGAGGGGAAGGTAGAATGAAAACCCATTATAAACCATCTTAGGGGTACCCACTATTACCCTGCCAAGTTTCATGCCCATCGGACCAGCACTTTGGCCGTGACTGAATGACAGAGGGATGGACAGACATAACGCCCATTATAGTACAGTAAGATTATTATTATTATTATTATTATTATTATTATTATTATTATTATTATTATTATTATTATTATTATTATTATTCCGAAGATGAAGCCTATTCATATGGGCCAAGCCCACCAAAGGGGCCACTGACTTGAAATTCAAGCTTCCAAAAAATAAGGTGTTTATTTGAAAGAAGTAAGAAGTGGAAAAGGGAAATGCAAAAAGAGGTTACCCCACATATTAAAAAATGGAGAAAATAAATCAATGAATTACCAGATAGATAAAAATATGATGACGTATTCTTTATGTAAAGACTTCCATCACAAGTCTATGTATTCCTCGGATGAACATGTATCTTTTCATTGTTTGGCAAACCCTTCTTAAGCCATTTTCATTTGAGTCGATTTCAGTTTGATATTGGTAGAAACGTAATAACTATTGCAATGTTTGATGACTTATTCTTTTCCCGCTACTTAATCTACCGGGAATCAGACAAATATATAATCTCTTTTGTGCAACCCTTTTGGAACTAATATCTATACTCTTCTGTATTTTTTTTAGGAGCTGGTGATGAAAAATAAAGTTACTGAAAATAAATATTTTTTCTTGATTGAAAGACACATTTTTCTCTTTGTATTTTAGTTTCACTACAAACAACTAACAATATTATATGCGTTGTAATCTATTACCGAGAAATTATTTACGAGAAGACGGCTCAAGTTATTTTTATTGAATATTTTATGCATCACTTTTTAAATGAAATAAAATATATTGCTTTCAGGACGTTTTTCTTCATGACTGATGCTTTATACTTTATACACATATATACTATACATACATACATACATAGTTTACATATACATATAATACATACTAGCAAACTTACCCATCTACGATGGGTGATAAAATACGGGTGCAGAAGTGAAAAATTTATATGTAGTACTTGTTCAGCAATATTAAAATAAGGGCGATTACACGAATAGTCTCTCTCTCTCTCTCTCTCTCTCTCTCTCTCTCTCTCTCTCTCTCTCTCTTAAAGTAAATGAAGGGACGATCAATGAACGTAAAGAAGTTCGTATTCATTATTGTTTACCCTCTTTTAATGATTCTCTCTCTCTCTTCTCTCTCTCTCTCTCTCTCTCTCTCTCTTTCAATGTAAGTCAAGTAACGAA
>NC_061094.1:51184313-51201813 GCF_015104395.2 Macrobrachium nipponense
CCCCGCCAGATTCAAAAGACACGACCGTCAGGGCCTTCGTCAGGAGAGCCCTCTCCCACTGCTCGACCTGGCAGGACACTCATCAGGAACTCGACCGCGCTCCCAAGTACTCGTAAATAACGGGTATTCAAATAAATTAATAAGCAGAGAAGTCCGTACAGCCTGGAGAAATGGTACGGATAGTGAGAGCCCGCAACCCACCCCCAGGATAATATCAAGCTGTATTATAAAGCCTTCATGAGCTCACATTACCGTGAAGAAGAGGACTCAGTCAAGAAAATTATTTCTGAAATGTATCCCCGACCGACGACGACACCAAAAATATCGACCTAATTATCTACTACCAGAATCGAGGACGCGCGAACCTAATTATGAAAAATAACCCCTCTCCACAGGTACGAGACCCTCCTGAAGCAGACGCATGTGGTGTACCAGTATACATGCCCAGTCCGCGGTTGCAGCGGCGCCTACGTTGGTGTGACTACCATGCGCCTGTCGAAGAGACTCTCGTGCCACGCCCAAGAGGGGGCTATCAAAAATCACGCACGCACCAAACATCAAGAGGCCATCTCCCGGGATGTGATCATCCAAAACACGAAGATCATCGGAAGGCCCCTGATGCCCTCGTCGGTTACGCCTGCTGGAGGCGCTTCTCATCCAGCAAGTAAGACCTACACTAAATACGACGCAGGAAGAATTTCTCCTCCCTACGAGTATGAGAAGACCTGCCACCAACAATGACACCACCGACACGACAACTCCCGGAAGACGACGCCCCGAACGAGATACTCCCGCAGCCAATCATAATCAAGTTAGCCGTGACGTCCCGCAGCATAGCGAAACGCCCATCGACGTAACCGCGCCGTAAGGAGGTCTAGGCGGCTGCAGGACTTACAGTATCGAAACCATCAACGCATGGAAAGTGGCTTGAGACCCCAGTTCAAGCCACCAATGAAAACGAAGACCTACCGCCACCAGCCAATATTAGATCAGCATGGGGCGGTTCCCCTGCTGTCAACTCCAAATATAAACGAGGACGGACACCGCTTCAAGATCAGTCCACCCTCAGCTCCCAGCCCGAGATGTCTGGCAGCTCCAGACGAAAGCTCGCTTTGCTTCAAGAAAGAGAGAGAGAGAGAGAGAGAGACATATATATATATATCGTTAATGACTTTGATAACTATGGTATCATAGTTTTATCTGTAAAATTCAAATATATACACCAATTTTGGCTCTGTATTTGATCATGACCTCCATAGGCGCTCTACTAGCCTGTCTAAGTAGCACGGAAAAAGCCGCTATTCGGAAAATAGAGAAGAATCTCTACAAGTGTAATGCTGCTGAAGTAGCCATTACTTTTAATAAAGTATGCTTGAGAAGAGGGTCTGCTTCCTAAGTATTATTATTATTATTATTATTATTATTATTATTATTATTATTTTATTATTCTTATTATTATTATTATTATTATAATTGGTGTTGTTGTGAAGGAGATCCTCTTGTGTATATGTTTCATTAAAAGTTATGGCTGCATTAGCCGAGTTTAAATAATAATAACTTCTAAATATTTCAAATATTTCCTTTTTCTTTAGGGAGAAAGGTCTAGTAATAAACTTTTTATATACATTTCATCAAATGCAGGATATAGACAAATTCTAGGTGAAAATGCAGTAAAGTATAAAAGCATAGGAAGTTACAAAAAGTCATTAAACAAAAAAAATGAACAACGCTGAAACGTAATCAGTTAAGCATACATTACGAGAGACAAAGATTATATATATATTTTTTCCTTTCCCTTTGCTCTTCTTTCTTAGAGAAATAAAATTAAATTTTTACTCTCCAGAAGATCCTGTCTAAACCGAAAAGTGGAAAAAATGAAAATTTGGTTTCATATCAAACGATCCCAAGATCCCAAAGGAGAAAAGAATAGACTACGTCGGTTTCTTCGAGTGAGAACATGAATGATTTATGAGAGAGAGAGAGAGAGAGAGAGAAGAGAGAGAGAGAGATTTTCTTTCTGAACTGTTCGTATTATCATATTTCATTACTCGTTCTCACGAAGATTTCAACTTAAAGAACGCCTTCAGGGAAAGGAATTTTAGAAGGAATATTTTTTTTAATTAATAAAAGGCTAGTAATTATATGTATTATTTGATGCATCATTCATCCTGAAGTTCATAACTCAGGTATGTAATGTGTAGATATTTTGCACAGTTTTATCAAGTAGATATATATCATATATATATATATATATATATATATAGTATATATATATATATATACTATACATATATACATATATATATATATATATATATATATATATATATATATATATATATATATATATATATATATATATATATATATATATATATATATATATATATATCTATATCTATATATATATGTATATATGTGTAATGAGGCATTCCCTCATTATTCATTTGGTAAACGTGTAACTCGAGCGTCAAGGCAAACTATACACAGCCCCCAGCCCCTCTCTCTCTCTCTCTCTCTCTCTCGTCTCTCTCTCTCTCTCTCTCTCTCTCTCCACCTCTTTCTCTCCACTCTAACAGGTAATGAAAGTGAGAGAGTTGCATCATAAGAAAATACATTTATTAACAATGAATAAATAATGAATTAATCAAGTCTTACAGACTAACTCAATTCAATTAAAAACCCAACCCAACAAAAAAATGTTCTGAACAGTTATAGTCACACCAATCGTCTCTCCCATCTGGGCTCCCCTGTCGTCCATTGCCCAGAACCGTCTGTTTTCAAAGACACAGAACACATCCCATAAGTACACACACAAGTTTAACAATCAGAGATTAAAGATTGAATATCATTACAAAATGTCAAACAGATAACAAGCCAGTCTTTGGCTAAAACACTTCAACACTCACCCAAGCAGCCGGAACACTTAAAGCACTATATAACAAAGACTCCCGGTGAGCACCACGGCATCTTGCCTTTCTTCCAAAGACGCTTCTATCAAAATCCCCCATAGACTTGGGTATCCAACATTATTTAAGGAAGAGGCGCACACGCACATACGAACGCACACTTCGTTAGTGCCTCACGATTACTGGCCGCATCCAGTTTCACAAAGGCACTTTGAGAAGAGTTAATAAACTATCGTACATTGACTTGTCTAACTAAGCAGTTTTATGTCACGCCATCCATAGAAACTCATTGTCAGCTTTCTCTCGGGTCGTTGCCTCTGCTCTGTTCTTCACATTCCAATAGGTAACAGCGAACATATTGGCAATCTATTATTAATCAAAAACCCTAGGCCTTTCACTGCTCGGCCACCTCATGCTAGCTCCCGCCTAGCAAAATAGCTTATATAATATAAAACACATTGGCCGGCTTGAAATAAAATATAAGTAATAACTGCACGTCTCTGGCATTATAAAATAAAGTCTGTTACGCTTTTATCTCCAAATAACACTAGAATTTTCTCTCTTCAGATTCTTGAATATCCCTCTTTGTCTGCAAGTAGCTGCTCCTGTAGCAGACTGTAGCAGGCTGTAGGAAGCTGTAGGAAGACGGAACGCCTCCCTCATTGTAGAAGACTTCTAACGACTTCTGCAGATCCCCAAAAAACACGCTGTTGAACTCTCGTGATCACCATCGTAGAAACTCTTGTGATCACCACGGACAAAACGACAGCAACACTCTCTGCACGGCTGGTGGACGTCTTGCTGGCGTTGGGAAATGACTTTTTGGTGTGTTAGTATGTCAGTCAAGTCACTGGTCAATCTAAGAAAATTAACCCAGGCATACTACTTCTACCAAACAACGATCTCAAAAAGTCAGAAATACTAACTGAACGTCTCCCAATTAACTCCCTTTAACATGACCACTAAATCATAAGTCATTATCACAACTCTAAAAGGAAAAAAAGGGGAAAAAACATCAATTCTCCGCAATTCTCCAACTCATTCTTCATCACTACATCAGCACACTACAACTCAGAAATCACAGCAACTCCACGTACTTCTGCACTCACATTTCAAACTCGAATGTTCTCACAAGAAAAAAAAAAAGAAAAAATCATAATGACCCCAAGGAAAAAAAAGAATCTCGTAACACACCCAGATCCAAAAAATGTTCTCTCAAGCTCTAATATCTGAACAACCCACAAAATCAGCAAAAATCTCCAATGTTTAACAGCAAAAACCCTTTACTGTTCATACAATTAATTAGAATAAGACTTAATGTCAAACTCCCTTTTACGTAAATAACAACCCCGACAAATCACATCTCCCGGTAAAAAAGAAACGCTATTCAACCTCAATCCCCAATTACATCTCTCATGGGAAAAGGAAGAAAAATAAAAATAAAGATAACCACAAGTAGATTTCCCCCAATCACAAAAAACATAGTATACATATGTTTAACTCCCCGCGTTTTTCCCAAGAAATGCTCCATGTAAAGTTACGGAATTTCTCGACATTGCAACTTTATCGACCAACAAGGCCAGAAAGCAAACTCTCACACATGCACTTTCGTGAAATGCTATTGTCAACATTTCCAGATATTGCTAAAATTCTGATCTATCACCATCAGAGGAAAAGAGACAGCACAGCGCTTGTCAGCAGAAAAATCCACCTGCGGAAACGAGCTCAAACAGCAGCATAAAAATTGTCTAGTCAGACACAAGTTTGGAAACTCATGATTCTATAGAAAAATGTCTAGCTGACACATTTCACAGAATTAACTCCAGGGTATGACTAATGTGTTCAAAAATTTGTCTCAAAGACTTATTCTCTCACATGACTTTGCCCAATTATATGCCTCCAAAAATAACACACTTGTGAACATAAAAAAATGCACACATCTCCATAGGACTCGTAATGCAGTAATGTCACTCGCCTCTAAATAGTCACGAAACCAAAGAGAAAGAACCACAGAAATCTTCTCTTGGCTCGAAAAACAAAAACTCCACAACCACAAAAAAAAAGGTCACCCCCAAAGATTAATTCCATCTCCATATATAATTATGTGACACCATATTAATAAGAACACCACTCTGGTTATAAAAATATTTCCTCCATTTGGTTAAAAACCACATCCACATATATTTCTCTCTTATTTCTCCAATAGCCACATGTTAATAAAAAACCACCACTCCAGGCATAAAGAATAATCACCTCTATTTCGGCAAATACAAAATATTTACCTCTATTTCCCCAATACTCCATGTGGAATAAAACAAGGCTCCAAAAAATATATCTCCCTAAAGGAATATCAAAAAATGAAATCCTATCTCCAAAAAAATGTGCACTCAAGGCAACTAACTCACCCACTCACAAATATTGCCCCATAATCTCCTCAAAAATGTGTCTCCATTTGCAAAAAAGATGGCTGCAAAACAGTTGACCTAAACATAGCTCTCATCACCATTGGCAAATATGAAAAATGGCCAAAAATATATGCCCAATATATTATATCTCAAATTATAACTCCAAAATAATATATACCTCCAATTATAACTCCAAATAATATATCTCAATTATATCTCAATTCTCCAGAGAATAACTCAATGTTATAGTCAAAAACTATAAAACTCTCTCCGTTTAGCATAACTGCTAAAAAAAAGGGCAAAACTCGGCAAATAAAAACTGTCTAGAAAATTCTAGAAAAAATCATCCATGTGACACAAGTCATTATAACAGAACTCCAAATTCACAGTGTCTAAGCAAAGACTTCTCCATATGCACTACGACATAAGTCACTAGAAACTTAGCCAAGTTTCCTATCTCTCACAAAGCTGTCACAAATACAACAAAGGTATTGTGCAAGAAAACTCACAATTTCTGGAACACAAATATCCAAAGAAAAAAAAACGTAGTGCCATTACGTATGCATTCAAAACATGCAAGAAAATTCTCCCGTAAATTTCTCTACAGCATCAAATAGCTGAAACACAAACACGTTCCCGAACAATGACTCTAAGTCACGAACTGAGATATTAAAAAAAATATTCACACCAACTGGAGAGAAAAAACAAATTCAAATTCACCCATGATGAAAAAAACTTGTGTCAGCGATGGCTAACTTGCAAAAAAGGAGAAAAGAAAAATCAACGGCACTGTTAACTATCTCTCGTAACTCACTAGATGTCAAGCAATTATCTGCTGAACTCATCAAAAAAAAGGAAAACAAACAAAAATAATATGTTGTTAGTTCCTCCCAAATTAAAAAAAAAAAAGATTTCACCTCCCTTGATAGCATTACAACACCCACGTATTAGTATATAAAAAATCAGTATCAGAAATATCATTATCGCAAAATCACCAAAACCAAAAATTTGCTTATCATCAAAACAATCACCAGTATCAGTATAAAAAAAAATATCACCAATGTCAATGCTTGTCCATTCACCAAGGAATTCAGCAAAAAATTCAGCAAGATTCAACACAATTCACCAAGATTCAGCCAGATTCATCAAGATTCAGCAAAACTCATCCCCCATGAATGACTGAAATATTCTCCAAAGTTACAAAAACTCAACAAATAATTAAGACAAGACTTCTCCCATTAATTCATTGTAATAATTCTCCATGAATAATTATCTGTAATAATTATAAAATAATCTCCCATGAAATATCTCAAATCTCTCGTAAAACAAGTCTCCTGTAATGATAATTATACTTAAGCAACCCTCCCGTGACACATCTCAAGTATAATAATTATTAATAACAATAATAATAATAATTCTCCATAGTAACAATTCTCTTGCAAAGATCTCAAGTAAGGGTAAATTCAAATAGCTTACACTAGTATTGCTGAACCTTATGACACACAATTTCTCCAGATGCAACACCATTCGGCACCATTTTCAAAGTAATCCCTCCAACACAATAAAAAATAATAATAATAATAATCTGTGTCTCCCCCTTATATTTGTCTTCGAAAGCACAAGGAAAACATACACCCATACAATGTATTTCAATTCTCTTATATTTCCTTTTCTCATCATCCAAGAGGGGAAAAAAAAAATCGTCTTTTCTAAAAGAAACTCTACGGGCATTTCACTTCATCAACTAATAAATCAGCTGATATCCCAGTATTCCCTGTCAAGGCCAGACTTGTCTTCAACAGCCCGACAAAGAAAAAAAGAAAGGAGGAGTTCATTCACCCACTGAGAAAAAAAAGTCCCCCCCCCCCCCCCCTCCCCCCCCCCCCCGTTAGAACAACCCCTCAGTCAAGCGACAGAACACTCCCCCGAGGCATACACCAGTAGTCCCCTCCCCTTGAACAGTGTCTGAGGACCCCTCTGAGGTATACACCAGTACCCATCTTGCAATCCCCTCTCGAGGTATGCAGTACCCACCATGCAACGCCTTCCTGCCCGGTTAGCAGATATGTGCTGAGCCCGTAAAATTGTGTGGCCGCTCTGTTCCCAAGCGAAATATGCTATCCAAGCACAGTTCACATGCATAAACACATCTCTATACACCCTTATGTTTTAAACAAAGACGAATACGTCTATTATAAACACGCGCAAATAAAGAAAACACATCACTTCTGCTACTATGGGCAAAGAAAGAAAAAAAAAATTTTGACCTCTTGAACCTGTCTCAAAAAAAAAGCCCCCAGGATTAAAAAAAAACACACAGTAACACTCACATGTCCAAAACAAGAGAAAACCACCCCAGAATCTGCGTAGAATACGTAAATCTCGTTAGCACAATGTAAACGCGATCGGCGAGATGGCACCTGACAACACTCACTCACAAACCAGACTGAGTTACTCTCACGCCCTGGAGGATCTCGGTACGGGCAAATTTGATGACTCTATAAAAATCCTTCTCCTCCCTTCACAGTTAACGGATAGATATTTCTCTTTTTTTTTTCACTTATTAACTAACAATTTAACAATTTTCCACAATCCCACAAAGGCTTTGTCGTTCGAAAACTATCGCTAAGCCATAACCCCTTTATTTTTTAACTGGTCACCTATCTCTTCATTTGCGTTCCCAGGCATAAAAAAACTCTTTTATACCCATTTCTCACCGCTAGCCACCAAAACTATCGTAATAAACTATCGTACATTGACTTGTCTAACTAAGCAGTTTTTTGTCACACCATTCATAGAAACTCATTGTCAGCTTTCTCTCGGGTCGTTGCCTCTGCTCTGTTCTTCACATTCCAATAGGTAACAGCGAACATATTAGCAATATATTATTAATCATATATATATTTATATAGAATATATATATATATATATATATATATATATATATATATATATATATATATATATATATATATATATATATACATATGTGTGTTTGTGACGAAATGTTCTTACATTCTTCGTTACGGAGAATTGATTAAAAACGAAATTATTATTGACGAACTTCTGAATAAATTTTCTCCACTATTCCAAACGATTCATTAGTCGTGAATGTCATTCCTGTTTGTCCCAACTACCCTAACCTAACTTCAACTAACCTAAGCTATGTTAGCCATAATACTATTTGGTAACCAAACCCAACCTTAAACACTTGACTAAATATGAAAGATAAACTGATTTGGAGCAAATATAAAATTTCTCTGGAAGCTTCTCTTTATTCTTGTATTATTCCTTTCACAATTCCCTCATTTCTCGCTAATCTTTAATCTCTTTCAAATTCTAAAGTATGTCTTTCTTTTTCATTATTTCCCTTTTTCTCATTTTTTCTTAGAATTCGTTTATAACGGTCTGCTCTTTCATTATTTCTTTACCTGTTTTTAAATGTCCTTCCCTGTGCTGTTATTTAACTTTCTGTCGGCTCAAAACGTCAAGGAAAAATAAACCTTTGCTTTTTTCCAGTTCCATTGCTTCAAGAGCCCTTTGCAATGTGAAAAAAAAAAATCAGCATACCAGCAATGTATCTGGTTTTCAAAGCTTGCCTCCAAATAACATTTAGTTGAAATGTGAAAGGGAGCGCACATCTTAAAATATATTCAAAAGTTAAACCGTCAGATTGTAAAATTCGTGGAGGATTTACTCTTCCAAGTCATTCAGTTGTGAACTTACCCTCGAGGTATTTATTCATATCATAGAATATTAGTTATAAAAGATCAGTGAATAATATTGTGATTATTCTTCAACATCATTCAATGATAAGATTGACCCTTTAGTTATTTTTTCATATCATCGCAGAATATTAGTTATCAAAAATCAGTAAATAATAATTATTTACTCTTCCAAATCATTCATTGATAAACTTACCATAGAATTATTTTCCCATTTTATCGTAAAATACCAGTCATTAAGCATCGGCAAATAATATTTCATTTACTCCCTCAAATCATTCATTGATATTTGCTTTACCTTTGAGTTATTTTTCCATTCAATCATAGAATGTCCGTTATCAAAAATCAGCAAATAATATTTTATTGACTCTTCCAAATTATTCAGTGCTACACTTTATCAATAAGTTATTTTTTCTATATCATCATGGAATACCATTTATCAAATATCAGTAAATAATATTTTATTTACTCTTCCGAAATATTCAATGATAAACTTTCCCTTGAGTTATTTTTCCATACCATCATATAAAAAATCAGTAAACAATATTATTATTGACTCTTCCTAATTATTCGATATCAATCATTACTCGAGTTACGTATCATGCTTAGGATATTTAAACTTTTCATGATTGATAGCATTTGACATTCAGCACAGACGACGTGTCAAAAGGGTAATGATGATGAATGTTTCCCAGAGGGGAATGACCCTCACTTAATGATCTCCTTTTAATAAAAGGTGATATTAATATTCTGCAGTAAGTCATCCGGGAGGGTTGTCTATTGTTAAGGGAAAGGGATCTATTTATTACATGATGCAAATAAGGTTGAATTTATGAGATGATGCAGGTGTCAAAAAGGATTTTATAATGAACGTAGAGAAAAATTAATAATAATAATAATAATAATAATAATAATAATAATAATAATAATAATAATAATAATAATAATAATAATAATAATAATAATATAGTGGGTTAGGTCGTCAATGGACTTAAGTCAAGTTAAAAAACATTGGGGCTGGTCAGTCGTTAGATGGGTGACCGTTCTCCTCGGCGTTGATTCCTTGGGAAAGGATCTTTACCATAATTTCCTCAGTCTACTCATCTGTAAATGAGTACCTATCCCTGATGGGGTAGGGTCCAGCTATGGGTTAAATAGCAAAACTCAGCAATGATGGAAAGAAATTAAGGAATAAACGACAACGACGTAAATGAAACCTCTGGCAACAGAGGAGCTTCGTCCGGCAACCAGGTATTCAACCCAATTGAAGGGGAAGACGGTCAGGTACTTGGAGGTCGTCATCCAGCAACTGACCACCACCACAACGACAGTAATCAACAGCCTGAGATTGGAGCTACAGAAGCAAAAAGGAAGAAATGGACAAGAGAAGAAAATAAGGAAATATGAAGATGCTACATCAGAAGCAACCCGACGGAGAGAGGATATAGAAGAAGATTGGTCAACATCTGGAATGAGAGGAATAACACCCACGAAAAAAAGCAGAGGCTGGCAGACCAAGTAAGGAACATAAAGAAAAAGAACTGGCTCTCCCCAACAGAAAGAGAAGAACTGGAAAGGGAAATGTCACACGGACAACGAATTACACGAAGACCAACTGAGAGACGATGCCACAACACCAAGAAATTAAGGGAGAAAACAAGTGAGGTCATGAAATAATGGGCATAATACACACCACCAGTATCACAGAAACAAATAACTTGGCATATGCAGAGCAAGATTAGTAGCAGAACTAATGGGGATTCGAATTCCCCCGAACCCCACCAACCAGCACAACCAACCCAACAGAAACCAAAACAGCAACCTCATTGGAAAAGGCGCCTGGAAAAGCAAATCATGGTGATGAGTAAACTGAAAGAGATGACAGAGAAAAGGCTAAGAAGCAAGAAAAAACAGGGAGGAACTCAACAAGAAATACAAAGTACAAGAGGGGACTAAACAACACATAGAGATGTAAAACACGAAGCTTAAGGCAAGCACATAAGATCCAACGGTACATGAACAGGAATAAGATACCAACAGAACAAACTATTCGGAACCAACCAGAAAAGAACTATACAGCCAACTAAGAGAGGAATACACCACCCAGAAATTCCTGAAGCCGAACCAAGTAAGAGACTCTGGGAAAAGACATATGGAGCAATCCGGTATCGCACAACAAACATGCAACTGGCTCCAGGAAGTCAAGGAAGAAGAAACAGGGAGAAAAAAACAAATAACAAAGATCACAGAGATCAAGACAGAAACAGTCAGACACACTAAAGAAAATGCCCAACTGGAAAGCCCCAGGTCCCGCGATGAAGTCCATGGATACTGGCTCAAAAACTTCAAGGTCCTACACCACGAATAGCAGAACAACTCCAGCATTGTATCTCAAATTACCATGCACTCAAAATGGATGACCACAGGAAGAAAAACATCCTTAGTACAAAAAGACGAGAGTAAGGGAATATAGCCAGTAACTACAGGCCTATCACCTGCCTACCAATAATGTGGAAGTTACTAACAGTATCATCAGTGAAAGGCTATACAACTACCTTAGAGGAGACAACACCATCCCCCACCAACAGAAAGGCTGCAGAAGAAGTGTAGGGCACAAAGACCAGCTCCTGATAGACAAAACGGTAATGAAGAACAGTAGGAGAAGGAAAACCAACCTAAGCATGGCATGGATAGACTATAAGAAAACCTTCGACATGATACCACACACATGGCTAATAGTCCTCATAAAATATATGGGCCAGAGGAAACACATCACGCTTTCTCTCAAATACAATGCGCAACTGGAATACAATACTTACAAACTCTGGAATAAGACTAGCAGAGGTTAATATCAGGAGAGGTCTTCCAGGGCGACTCACTGTCCCCACTACTCTTCGTAGTAGCCATGATTCCCATGACAAAATACTACGAAGATGGATGCCGGTACAAACTCAAGAAAGAGGCAACAGAATCAACCATCTGATGTTCATGGACGACATCAAGCTGTATGGTAAGAGCATCAAGGAAATAGATACCCTAATCCAGACTGTAAGGATTGTATCTGGGGACATCAGGATGAGTTTGGAATAGAAAATGCCCCTTAGTCAACATACAAAAAGGCAAAGTAACGAGAACTGAAGGGATAAAGCTACCAGAGGGGAGCAACATCAAACACATAGATGAGACGATACAAATACCTGGGAATAATGGAAGGAGGGGATAAAACACCAAGAGATGAAGGACACCATCAGAAAGAATATATGCAGAGACTCAAGGCGATACTGAAATCAAAACTCAACGCCGGAAATATATGATAAAAGCCATAAACAAATGGGCAGTGCCAGTAATCAGATACAGCGCAGGAATAGTGGAATGGACGAAGCAGAACTCCGCAGCATAGATCAGAAAACCAGGAAACATATGACAATACACAAAGCACTACACCTAAGATCAAATACGGACAGACTATATATAACACGAAAGGAAGGAGGGAGAGGGGCTACTATGTATAGAGGATTGTGTCAACATCGAGAACAGAGCACTGGGCAATATCTGAAAACCAGAGAAGACGAGTGGCTAAAGAGTGCATGGGAAGAAGGGACTAATAAAAGTAGACGAAGACCCAGAAATATACCAGAGACAGGAGAATGACAGACAGCAAACAGAGGACTGGCTCAACAAACCAATCCACGGACAATACATGAGACAGACTAAAGAACTAGCCAGCGATGACACGGGCAATGGCTACAGAGGGGAGAGCTCAAGAAGGAAACTTAAGGAATGATAACAGCGGCACAACGATCAGCCCTAAGAACCAGATATGTTCAAAGAACGATAGACGGAAATAACATCTCTCCCATATGTAGGAAGTGCAATACGAAAAGTGAAACCATAAACCACATAGCAAGCGAATGCCCGGCACTTGCACAGAACCAGTACAAAAAGAGGCATGGTTCAGTGGCAAAAGCCTCCACTGGAGCCTGTGCAAGAAATATCAGCTACCTTGAAGTAATAAGTGGTACGAGCACCAACCTGAAGGAGTGATAGAAAACGATCAGCAAAGATCCTCTGGGACTATGGTATCAGAACGGATAGGGTGATACGTGCAAACAGACCAGACGTGACGTTGATTGACAAAGTCAAGAAGAAAGTATCACTCACTGATGTCGCATACCATGGGACACCAGAGAATTGAAGAAAGAGAGAGAGAAATGGATAAGTATCAAGATCTGAAAATAGAAATAAGAAGGATATGGATATGCCAGTGGAAATCGTACCCATAATCATAGAAACACTAGGCACGATCCAATATCCCTGAAAAGGAATCTAGAAAAACTAGAGGCTGAAGTAGCTCTAGGACTCATGCAGAGAGTGTGATCCTAGAAACGGCGCACATAGTGAGAAAAGTGATGGACTCCTAAGGAGGCAGGATGCAACCCGGAACCCCACATTATAAATACCACCCAGTCGAATTGGAGGACTGTGAATAATAATAATAATAATAGTAATAATAATATATCAATAATAATAATAATAATAATAATAATAATATAATAATAATTAATAATAATAATAATAATAATAATAATGTTCTAAAGGGTCCACAATAATAAAAAGTGTTAAGAGTCCGTGTATAATTTGTAAAACTTTACAAAAAGCTTTGTGGATCCCTTCCCATGGGTTCATCTTCAGTCCATGGACTGAAGATGAACCCAGGGAAGGGTTCCAAAGCTTTTTGTAAAGTTTTACAAATTATACACGGACTCTTAACACTTTTTATTATTGTGGACCCTTTAGAACATTATATATACTCTCGCGATAGAGAGTTTTTCCCTAATAATAACAATAACAACAACAACAACAATAATAATAATAATAATAATTTAATGAATAACTAAGTAATAATTAATAATAATAATAATCTAATAATAATAATAATAAATGTAATAATAATAATAATAATAAATGGAGCCAAACGACATATGAACAGATAATCAGGGAAAAACCCAATGAATTGCCAAGAAAAGTTTTTAAAACTAAAATATCATAATTTAGACAAAGTGAGAAAAGGACCAGAAGACATTAGAGATAAAAGGAAACAAGATAACGAGATTACTCGTTAAGGGGCATATGGTGTCCTCTTACCTCTCTTTTCACAGGGACGGAAAACTAATGCCTCAGGACTCAATTCAATTTGGGGGTTCCATTACTGACCCACACCTCAGGTCGCCAAAAGCTTCAGAAAATGATGTTTAATCTTGAAAATCTTGGTCGTGTGATTTTTCCCCTCTCACTTTGGTCGATTGGTTTGTTTGCATATTATTTGTACTATCTACTTATCTTATTATTATTATTATTATTATTATTATTATTATTATTATTATTATTATTATTATTATTATTATTATTGTTATTGTTGTTATTGTTGTTATTGTTGTTATTATTGTTATTATTGTTGTTGTTGTTGTTGTTGTTGTTGTTGTTAATCTTGCTATTGTTGTTGATAATATGATAGTTATCTACATCTGATTGCGCAAATGGTACGTTATAGAACTGAATATAAAACCATGTTTTTACGTAAGTACCACAGAGTTGGAACATCATTTAAAAAAATATATAGACTTATGAGGATTAAATAATGATTAGTTTCATTTCTAAAAACAACGAGCGTAATGATGATGTAAACAACCAAAAATATCAAGTTGAAGAGTTTTTATTTTAGAATAAAACAAAAATAGGAAAATTATGGATGAATTCTGAATTTCAGTGCATACAGTGTATCAAAAGATTAAAAATATATTAAAACTTGAAATCGTTTTGCAATTAATTTCCAAAATATGTTAAGTTTATTTTACATGCTCAAATAAGTGTTTTTCTTTAACTTGAAATTTATAACTACCAATAGAAAGCATCATTCAATATGAAACATTTACCTAACCACAGAAGTTGAAAATATACGAAACAGCGCCTCTTAAAAAGAGCCTAATTTATACGTCCACACAACTTTCGACCTAAATCACTGTAAACTTCTGGGAAAAAACTCGAACCTCGATATTGAAGTAACTTTGCGTTTTAGAAAAGCAGTTTCCGGATCACTGATAGCAGGACTTGCGAAATTCTATTTGACAAAGAAAAAAAAATTCATTATTGAAAAGTTGTCTCATTCAATGTTCAACCTACCGTGGATTTCGAGGTAAACTTTAATCCTGGGATGTTGAATGATGAAATGTTAATTTTTCTTTCGTTTTTCACAAACGAATATTAAGGGAATATTAAATATATTTTCCGTTTCACACGTACGCAAAGACATATACAATCACAAATACATGCACACACACACACACACACACCACACCTCACCACCAGCGCACTACACACACACACACACACACACACACACACACACACACACACACACACATATATATATATATATATAATATATATATATATATATATATATATATATAATACAAAATATATATAACCTATATATATGTATAATAAATATATATATATATATATATATATATATATATATATAATAATATATATATATATATATATTATTAATAATATATATATATATATATCATATATATATATATATATATATATATATATATATATATATATAATAAATATATATATATATAATAAAACCGAATATCCGTAATATAAATTGAAAAAACTAAAAAATGAGAGAGAGAGAGAGAGAGAGAGAGAGAGAGAGAGAGAGTCAGTTTTAAACCTTACCGGCTAAATCCTGTGCAGGGAAATATGGATGTAGAGTTATTTCATACTTCTATTCCAACAAGTTAAAAGTGTATATTGGGTTACATAATTGAACATGTTGCCTTAAGCTTGTTTAATACAAATGAAAAATGAAAGAACTGAAGAGCTAGCATTTATGATGTTGTATTATTAGGTAGAATAAAATATTCCCTTTTATAAATACATGAGGATGACATGGCAAGCCATATCACTTTGACACAAACCCACACATTGCTAGGATAATTCCTGGCTTACCATGCCGTTCCAGATATGAACCACATCACTGTTGGATTAAAATAGTCTGGAATAGCTATTAAATTATTATGGACTTCCTTGAAAACGGAAGGCTGTACCCCTGTGCAGAGCGTTTTTAAAAGTGAAAACATGCACGCACATAAACACACACACACACACACACACACATATATATATATATATATATATATATATATATATATATATATATATATATATATATATAATATATGTATATATATATATATATATATATATATATATATATATATATATGTATAGGATATATATATATATGTATATATATATATATATATATATATTTATATGTATATATATCTATATATATATATATATATATATATATATATATTATTTCTATCTCTATATATATAGATATATAATTATATATATATATATATATATATATATATATATATATATATATATATGTATATATATATATATATATATGATCAGATGAGAGCATTAAAAAGGGTCCAGGAATCCACCAAACATAGTGAAGAATATTTTATTAGGAACGTTTCATATGCTTCAAGTACATCTTCAGCCTGTAATTATAAATTGTGACAATTTAATTAATAGTAAAATAAAACATTAAGACTAAAATATCAAGATACTAAGTTAATTAAAAACCTTAGAGAACATTTAAAACAAGCAATAGACTAAATCTTTAAGATATGGTTAATTAAAATTTACAGAAACATTTAAAACAAATAATGAGAGGAAAAGTACCTAAGTAAAAGTAGAGAAGGGAATGATTTGAAAACAGTTTTCGCCAGATCTCAGTTATGCTAAATACAACGTGGCAGCAGCCACGTTTGCATTTAGAGAAGGAACCAGTCGTTTGATGTTTAATGACTCAAGTGTCGTTAAGTAATTGTTGGGAGCGCTGTCATGATTGAGAAATGTGTTTTATCATATTAATTTTACATATTTTGGCGTGGGTTACGGATATTGGATAATTCTGGATTTGTTATTCGTTGTCCTGTTCTGTAGCTAACCGCCTGAAGTTGACTAGAATATCTTACTTTTAGTAACCGTTTGGTCGATCCGACGTAAATACCAGGACAACCTGGACAGTTAAATTTATGAAATGAAACGTCGGATCTCATGAACGGGTGGGGATAGTTTTTTTCTTTGTGTGTAAAAAATGAGCCAATTTTTAATGGGTTGACAGGAATCAAGTTTAATTTTAAACAACTTATTTCACTTTCAATGATTTTCCTTATTCGCTCGCCTAACTTGTTTTTATATGTAAAAGGAATGGTACAATACATAACTAGCTTCTTAACATCATAGGAAGGAACTTGCTTAGAAAAATTATTATTTAAAATTCTATTTACTACATTATAAAAAACATTACTGGATAAGAATTGTTAATAAAAGATACCTCTTTAAAAATTCAATT
>NC_061094.1:51211813-51216813 GCF_015104395.2 Macrobrachium nipponense
TTAATTAATGAATATTCTTCAGTCTTTATAGCTTACTGAACACATTTGTTAATATCATCAAAGATTTTTTAAAGTAATGAGGAAGACGTTTCAGCCTTATTTCTTATTGAAAAAAATCAATATAGTCTTGTTTAAGTATGTGGAAGAAAGTTCATTATTATAGCTCACTGAAACGTCTGTGAATATCAATAAAGTCTTTTTTAAAACCCATAAAAAATGTATAATCTTGTAGCTTATTGAACACATGTGTAAATATCAATTAAGTTTTTTAAAGCAATGAGAAAAAATATAATCTTATAGCTTAGTGAAACATATGTGAGTATCAGTAAAGTCTTTTGTTAAAGTTATGACGAAAAATGTATAATCTCATAGCTTATTGAACACATGTGTGAATATCAATAATTTTTCTAAAGGGATATCAATAAAGTCTTTTAAAGTAATGACGAAAAATGTATAATCTTATAGCTTATTGAACACATGTGTGAATATCAATAAAGTTTTCTAAAGTGAGAACTAATGCTTGATATTATAGATTATTGAGACGTATGTGAATATAAATAAAGTTATTTTTGAAGTGGTGAGTAATTTTGTATTTTATAGCTTATTGAAACCTATGTGAATATCAATAAAGTTATTTTTGAAGGAGTGATTTTTTTTTATCTTATGTGTTCTTGAAACGTATGCAAATATAAATATAGTTATTTGAAGGCATCGACGAGAAAATTATATAATCTTATAGCTTAGTGAACACATGTGTGAATACCAATACTCTTCATAAACTAATGAAGAATCTTCAGTCTTACAGCTTACTGAAGCGAGAGTGAATATCAATAAAGTTTTTTCCTACTTCTTGCCTTCCGCACCACCTGAACCGATTAGAACAAGGCATAAAAAAGCTGCTTAAAACGAACGAGAAAATATATGTCATTAAAACGCGCTTCATCGAAAGCCTCCTCTCATTACAGAGAAATGATACCGAATTTATCACAGGGTGACATAATCGTTTGCTGTATTTCATAAAAAGGACAACAAATTTCGTGGAATGTTTAACGTCCGCTATTTGTTAAAAAATAACATCACGTAAAAATTATGGCCTGTCGTAATGAGCTCGTTTGGGAAATATATATAGTTATTTCGATGTATCATAACCAGTCGTTAGCGGGGATGGTGTTTAGTGGTTGTCAAATAAAAGCTTCTTTTTATCCAACTGATTATTTTGATCTGTGAATAATATGGAAGTATTTCGGCGTCAGTAGAGTGCTTGGATTTAATGAAACTTTATGGAAATGTAATTGAATTAGCATCTGTGTAAAAAGCTATGTAAACGTAGTGTGCATGAATGCGTATATATATTTTGTATGTATGTGTATATGTATGTATCAAAATAAAAGATTATCTATGCATTATGCGTATAGAGTGCTGGGACTTAATGTAACTTTATGGAAATGTAATTGAATTAGCATCTGTGTAAAAAGCCATAGAAATGTATAGTGTATGAAAATACATACATACACACACACACACACACACACACACACACACATATATATATATATATATATATATATATATATATATATATATATATATATATATACATATATTATATATATATATATATATATATATATATATATATTGCTACGTTTAGTGAACGCCTCGCCTTCCCAGCAGTATTTAATTAATTGGAGTTATGAATGAGGAGCCATGTTTTCTCCTAAAGCAACTGTTTTTTGGAGAGAGCACGTCGTAGGAAGGCTAGGAAAGAATTTCCAGTCTGACGGAAGCTTAGGGTGAGATAAGCAAGTCACGAGAGGATCTAGGCCTCGAGATGGATTTTAGGGACCTCTACAATAAGACCTATTTTCCTTCCCAATTTGCTGGCTGGTTGTTTACCACTTTCAGGCAGTGCCTGAGGCGGTGTATGGAAGCCCCAAGTAATTAAGTGAGAACCAGCATCTTTCTCAGTCGGCTGCAGTCGTGACCTCGGACGGATGTCCCCAAGCAGCCTTCCCACTTAGGCCTAACGGCGCTACTGGCGCGCCCAAATCTGAGACCAAGCCGGACGCCGCATTTTCCACAAAGGTCCACTGAACATGGCATCCAGGTACGTCTAGAAAGTGTAAACTCCAAACCAGCACCTTTTACTACCATACGACTCTTGCTAATTTCATTTTCAAGTCTCACTTTTATCCCTCCTACATCAAAAGCCCTTTGTCCTCATCGGGCCACGTGCTTCCCCTTGTGACTTGTTAAAGACTAAGTCTTCAGTGCATACCTCAGTTAAAATTAGAGTTCCTTTTCCCCAGTGTTAGAGAACTGAATAATCGTAACTTGTGCAAGAAGTCCTTTTTCTTTTTATCTTGTCTAATCTGGGATCCTTTTCCAGATTCCCTGAGTCACGTGCTCAAGTCTCCTCGCTCGCAAGTGTTGCATTACCGCAAGATATCGAAACCCAGCTTTTATTACGTGAATCACATTTTAGCCAGCTATCCATTTGTGAGAGATATATGGGTCCCAACGTGTGGACACACTGCATTTACTTTTCTCCAGGCCAGTAAGGGCCTCATGTAAATAAATAGATGTAAAGTAATTAGCTGAGTTTCTGGCGACCTTTTCCTCTAGAGTAAATGTTCACTTTAAATCCTTTTTACGGTAAGTTCAAGTAATTTACTTTGTTTTCCTTCAACTATTCCTGTTTACGTATTGGAGCCTCTTTCAAGGCCAGGCCCATACGTAACAATATATATAAATATATTGTATTTATGTATATATGTGTATTACAAAATCAAAGATTATTTGTGCATTATGCATACATATTAAAATAACTAACTTTTAAAATACCTACGCATTATCATCAGAGAACAAGAGTATACTTCTTAATCTAATATAATTCAACCAATATAACTTAAGCAAAAAGGTTACATTGAATTCAGTATGAAATAAAAAGTGTAACAGGCGTAATTAACCATTTTTCCTCTTATTCACTTTTGGTAAACTTGTTGTAAATAATGAAACAGGAATAGATATTACATAAATTCGAAAAAAAGACGCTTGCTGTTGTAATTAACGAGTAACAGCATTGTACATTCTTAAAGAAAGAGAGAAAAGGATAAGTAGAGAGAGAGAGAGAGAGAGAGAGAGAGAGAGAGAGAGAGAGAGAGAGATAATTAATCGTATGCTTGTGAACAGGGAGAAAAGAAGGAGAAAAAATCAAGAAAGAGAGAGAGAGAGAGAGAGAGAGAGAGGAGAGAGAGAGCTTGAAAATTAGCTAATCAAATGCTTGTGAATTCAGAGGGAACAAGCAGAAGAAGAAGAAGAGAGAGAGAGAGAGAGAGCTTGAAAAAACAGCTAATTAAATGCTTGTGAATTCAGAGGGAAGAAGAAGAGGATGAAGAAGAAGGAGGAGGAGGAGGAGGAGGAGAGAGAGAGAGAGAGATAACTAATCGAATGCTTGTGAACATGGAGGGAAGAAGAAGAAGAAGAGAAGAAGAAGAAGAAGAAGAAGAAGAAGAAATCGAGAGAGAGTCAGCTGCCACTAATTAACGAGATGAAAGAGAAGGTCGTGAAATTTTGGGACTCAACTTTCAATAAATCAAAGCGAGGAGATTATCAAGAAAAGAAACGGACACTCGGCAAAAAAAGTAAAAAAAAAAAAAAAAAAAAAATTTGCCAGAAGTGAAGCGAAGCTAGCATTTCTGGTAAAGTGAAGAGGGTGTCCTCCAACAGTTTCACGATCGGGGTGTTGGCAGGGCTGCCAACACTGCACCCAGTTTCAAGGGTGTCACCAGTGTGGCCAACGATGTCTCGTCTTCGTCTTGTAGAGCCCTCGTGGGCGAGTATGTGTGAGTGTGTGTGTGTGTGCGTGTAGTGCAAGAGGTAAACGTGTTCTTATGTGCAATATAAAAACACCGTATCGTGCATCCAAGAAATCGGTGGAAGGATCAACAGTAATATTCTTGTTTATCCAGATGTAATATATTTGTGGAAATATTTACAAAGATTATAGCTTTCGTCCATCCTTCTGTGGACTTGATCACTAACTTCTTTTTTTCGTTGTTATGAGCTAAAGGTGTGGTATTATGTCATTTTCTATCGCTCTTATAAGCTAAAGGATGTACTATTATGTCTTTTCTGTCGTTCTTTTAAGCTAAAGGTGTGCTAGTATGTCATTGTTTTTTTTGGTAATTTTTTTATAAGCCAGAGGTGTGTTGTTGTGTGTGTTTCTTTATTTTTTTAGGGGGGGCCGTTTTCTATGGGCTACAGGTGTGCTGTTTACACTATGAATTCTACTGTCATGTTTTGCAATCAAATGTTCGATTATGGCATTTACAACAGACGTCTAATTTGCTTTCAATTATTACCTGTGGTCTTGTTTTAGCAATGGGATCCATTTGCTTTGTAAAATAAATAACGGGAGTTTACATTTTTTTTCCAATATAAAGACAGGATCCATGTGAAAGAAATAGGTTCACTGGCATCTTGAAGAGAATTGATGTTGAATTAAAATACATAATATTATTGACTGTCTTATGTTTGTGATTAGTTCTGATAACCTTGACAGAACATATCATCCAGACTTGTATGATGCTCTCAACAATCTTTGACAATTATGCCATTATTGGAAATAAATTCAAAATTATCCTTGTTCAAAAGCTTTCTTTTGATATCAGTTTAATCTTGAAAATAATGGGATGTTCAAATATCGCGTTTTAAAGACAGTTTTTACTCCAGATATAAAAGCATCCCAGAGAGAGAGAGAGAGAGAGAGAGAGAGAGAGAGAGAGAGAGAGAGAGAGAGAGAGAGAGAGAGAGAGAAGGAAGTATCTGAACCTGATTTATATCCGTATTATCATTGTTGTAATAAAATTGAGCAAGAAACTTTCTCTTCTGTATGAATTTTCTCATGATCTGTGAACCTAGTGCACCGTTCCAGTCAGAAATAACAAGAATGTTTCAGTTATATATAAAAGAAACATATTTACGTAAAGAGAATGGTT
>NC_061094.1:51229313-51241813 GCF_015104395.2 Macrobrachium nipponense
AATAATAATAATAATAATAATAATAATAATAATAATAATAATAATAATAATAATAATAATAACAATAATAATAATAATAATGATAATAATATTAATAATAATAATAGTAATAATAATAATAATAATTGAAAATGTACGGGGCAGAGGAAAACACCATCAGCTTCCTCAAAAATACAATGCGCAACTGGAATACAATACTTACAAGCTCTGGAATAAGACTAGTAGGGGTTAACATCAGGAGAGGGATCTTCCAAGGCGACTCACTGTCTCCACTACTCTTCGTAGTAGCCATGATTCCCATGACAAAAGTACTGCAGAAGATGGATGCTGGGTACCAACTGAAGAGAAGAGACAACAGAATTAACCATCTGATGTTCATGGACGACATCAAGCTGTATGGTAAGAGCATCAAGGAAATAGATAACCTAATCCAGACTGTAAGGATTGTATCTGGGGACATCAGGATGGAGTTTAGAATAGAAAAATGTGCCTTAGTCAACATAGAAAAGGGCAAAGTAACAAGGACTGAAGGGATAAAGCTACCAGATGGGAACAACATCAAACACATAGATGTGACGGGATACAAATACCTGGGAATAATGGAAGGAGGGGATATAAAACATCAAGAGATGAAGGACACGATCAGGAAAGAATATATGCAGAGACTCAAGGCGATACTCAAGTCAAACCTCAATGCCGGAAATATGATAAAAGCCATAAACAGATGGGCAGTGCCAGTAATCAGATACAGAGCAGGAATAGTGGAATGGATGAAGGCAGAACTTCGCAGCATAGACCAGAAAACGAGGAAACATATGACAATACACAAAGCACTACACCCAAGAGCAAATACGGACAGACTATACATAACACTAAAGGAAGGAGGAAGGGGACTTCTAAGCATAGAGGACTGCGTCAACATCGAGAACAGAGCACTGGGGCAATATCTGAAAACCAGTGAAGACGAGTGGCTCAAGAGTGCATGGGAAGAAGGACTGATAAAAATAAACGAAGACCCAGAAATATACAGAGACAGTAGAAAGACAAGCAGAACAGAGGAATGGCATAACAAACCAATGCACGGACAATACATGAGACAGAGTAAAGAACTAGCCAGCGTTGACACTTGACAATGGCTACCGAGGGGAGAGCTAAAGAAGGAAACTGAACGAATGATAACAGCGGCACAAGATCAGGCCCTAAGAACCAGATATATCCAAAGAACGATAGATGGAAATAACATCTCTCCCATATGTAGGAAGTGCAATACGAAAAATGAAACCATAAACCACATAGCAAGCGAATGTCCGACACTTGCACAGAACCAGTACAAAAAGAGGCATGATTCTGTAACAAAAGCCCTCCACTGGAGCCTGTGCAAGAAGCACCAGCTACCTTGCAGTAATAAGTGGTACGAACACCAACCTGAAGGAGTGATAGAAAACGATCAGGCAAAGATCCTCTGGGACTATGGTATCAGAACAGATTGGGTGATACGTGCAAATAGACCAGTTGTGACGTTGATTGACAAAATAAAAAAGAAAGTATCACTCACTGACGTCGCAATACCATGGGACACCAGAGTTGAAGATAAAGAAAGGGAAAAAATGGATAAGTATCAAGACCTGAAAATAGAAATAAGAAGGATATGGGATATGCCAGTGGAAATTGTACCCATAATCATAGGAACACTAGGCACGATCCCAAGATCCCTGAAAAGGAATCTAGAAAAATTAGAGGCTGAAGTAGCTCCAGGACTCATGCAGAAGAGTGTTATCCTAGAAACGGCGCACATAGTAAGAAAAGTGATGGACTCCTAAGGAGGCAGGATGCAACCCGGAACCCCACACTATGAATACCACCCAGTCGAATTAGAGGACTGTGATAGAGCAAAAAAAATGATGATAATAATAATAATAATAATAATAATAATAATAATAATATAATAATAATAATAATAATATTAATAATAATAATAATAATAATAATAAGAAGCAGAAGAAGCAGAAGAAGAAGAAGAAGAAGAGGAAGAAGAAGAAGAAGAAGAAAAAGTTAGGCCTCTCATAAACAAGTCTTGTCGATTAGGATGGCTGCATCATTTGATTTTATTTTATATCATGTACTCTCAATTTTCATAATCATTCTTTCCCATTCCACGTCAATATTGGTCAGTTACTGGCCAACGTTCTTACTTTGGCAAAGAGAAATAATACTTTAGTAGTGTAATTGCATCGGTCTGCATTTTCTATAAAAGATAAGGCAATGACATGTGAGTTGATAAACCTGTAGTGTTCAACACTATCCTCTGTTTTTTCATCTGTCCATCCGCCTGTGGTGTTTGCGCATGGTAACACTGCTTCCCGGGCTTTAAATAAAATCCCATTTCGAATATTAACGGTGTAATTTGCATACAGTAAATTATTAAAACACCTTTCAATTGCAAATGTACACCCAGATATCCTTTTATTTACCTAAAACTTACACATAGCGTAACTATTTAAAGCCCGGGACGCAGTGTTACCATGCGAAAACACCACAGGCGGATGGACAGATGGAAAAAAACAAAGTATAGGTTACCGGTGTCGTGCTGCCTGCCATTACTGAAAATACACTTGTCTACTGTATATAAGAATAATGATAAAAAGGAGAAACGAACAGGTTATGGGAAGCTTTCTTTTTATGATAAATTTACACATTCATTTTTGTGGAGTTTTTCAGCAAATAACTGTAACGATAGTATCATGCAATAAAAATGGTTAAAACCGACTACACTTCCTATGTTTTATAGTGTGGTTATTAAAGACATATATAAAACACATCTCATAGGCCTAGAGGCGTTAACACAAGATAATAACAAAGAAAAACATGAGCACTATGTTTTCCCCGAGATTAGTTCCCGGCGGATATCGTTAGCAAACAATTTACTCCGTCTAATGATCCAGCGTCTTTGTCTCGGAATTTTTCCCTAGTCCTCCTAATGACATTCCGCGCAATATGTTTTTCTTACTAACGCTACGCCCACCCTCCCTCTTCTCCCAGACGGCCACTCCCTCTACCAACCGCCCGAAAAAAAAAGGCGACTCGTCCCAGTACTTCAAATTCATACACTCAACTACTTTCTCTGGCCACATTGCAACCTACTGACGCTCACAACAGACTGCTAAGTCCTGTTGCAAGTTTCAGCAACTCTCGACATATTTAGAATCCCAGGTCCTTCAATTTTCGATCCACTTTCAGTCATTTATCCGGTCGTGGGACTTGTGGGAAATGGACAAGGGGACTGGATATTGGATCTGATGCCATGCTAGAGCGATGGTCACGGTAAAACACTTGGTGGATGTCTGGTGCGTGATATTAGTTACGAGTCCCGTCACTTAGCTGAACTCAATTTGCCCAACTAAGCGTCTCTGGACTATATATATATATATATATATATATATATATATATATATATATATATATATATATATATATATATATATTATATATGTATATATTATATATATATATATATATAATAATATATATATATATATATATGTATATATATATATATATATATATATATATATATATATATATATATATATATATATATATATATATCAATATATATATATATATATATATAGAACATGGAGCTGAAGGGAGATGTCATGAACTAGTATTTGTCCGTTTATTATAAATATGTAAATGTTACAAAAACTCAGAATTGAAAAATTTACAATAAAAAAATGCCAAAAACCATAATATTTCAGAATGCAGGGAACATTGTCTGTTAAATATTAGGTTTTTAATTTTATTTAATTTGTAAATTTCTTAATTATGAGCCTTTGTAACATTTTTTATATTTTATATATTGCAATTGAATTTTTTTCAGTTTTGAGAAAGAGGCTGTGTCCTCGAAACACCAGCATGTATAATAAACGGACAAATACTATTTTATTTATTTATTTAGGTTTATTTATTTTATTTATTTAGATATTTTTTATGATTTTTTATGTATTTTTTTTTTTTTATTTATGTATTATCTATTTATATTTTATTTATTTATATATTTATTTTATTTATTTGTTTATTTTTATTTTTGTTGGTTTTTTATATATTATTTAGTATTTTTAATACTTTTTAATTTATTTATTTTTTTTTTATTTTCATATATTTTTATTTATTTGTTTGTTCTTTCTTTATATATTTATTTATTTATTTTTATAATTAATTTATTTATTCGTTTTTATCGTTTTTTTTATTTTTCTGTTTTTTTTTTTTTCCCCTTATTTTGTTATTAATTTATTATTTTTCATTGATTTCTATTTATTTATTTTTATTTTTCATTTTCTTGATTTCCATTAATTTATTTTTATTTATTCTTACTTTTAATTTTATTATTATTTTTTCATTTTATTATTATTATTTTGTTATTCTTATTTTTTTTGTTTTTTTCCTATATATTATATTTAGAAATAAATAATCATTATTATATCTTATTAATTATATTTATTATGTTTATAATTTTATAATTAATTTTGTATTTTTACAGTTATTTGTGTTATTTAAATTTCATTATAATCATGATTTTACTAGTTGTATATATATATATATATATATATATATATATATATATATATATATATATATATATATATATATATATATAAAAGTATATTTTTATACTTTTTATTTTTAGTTTTTTAGTTTTATTATTTTTATATTCATAACTATTAATTTCAGGTTTAATTTTATAACTACTATTTTATTCATACCACATATCCTATTATTTTCATTTGCATTTTTTTATTTACATATATATTATTTCATTATTTTTAACTTTATTCATGAAGTAAACCATCTTTTAAACATGTTAAATTAAAAGTAATTACTGACTCAACTGCAGTAATATTATGTAGGTATATTTTCATAATTATGATTTTCTCATTGTTGCTTAAACTGCTGAAAAACGCACCGAAGATTGGCATGTCTAAAATAGATAATTATAAAAGTCAATTTTAATTTTATTCAAAGATGCCAGAGGCTGTGGTTAAACATTCGTTGTATAAACCTGAGTGTTTTTCATGGTTATATTTTTATTCGAAGTCTGGATTCTGACTATTCCTTGACACTACTTAAACAGGCTAGTAGAGCGCCTACGGAGGTCATTTTCACATGCAGTGTGAAGATCAGTGTAAATATTTATATTTCAGTCTTTACGGATAAACAATGATATAGTCATCGAAGTCATTCTCTCTCTCTCTCTCTCTCTCTCTCTCTCTCTCTCTCTCTCTCTCTCTCTCTCTCTCTCCTGATACTTCTCAATCTTTTCCTTTCTACTCTGGTGTCCCATGGTATTGCGACATTAATGAGTGATACTTTCTTCTTAATGTTCTCAATCAACATCACGTTTGGTCTATTGGCATATATTACCCTTTGTGACCTGATACCATAGTCCCCGAGGATATTTGCTTGATCGTCTTCTGTCACTAAGCTCCTCCCCATTTGTACTCTCAGCGCCATCTTTCAGTTGTCAGAGGGAAGGCGGTCTTTTTAACTACGTGACCTTTTAACATAGATACACTAGGGTGTCTGGTGCCACATAAATCAGAAAAACACAAGGGAATGTTAAGATTTTCATTGATTTCCAAGAAATATTTCGGCACGTGACGTCATACATGTAGTGTGACGTCATCATCCGTTTGGCAAATTTCAATTACAACTAAAACTAATATTAAGCAGACATTTCTTTAAAGAGTTATAATTACAGCTACCTTAAGAATGTGTAATGAATAATATTTCAATCGAATTACGATTACTACAAGCCTGCCTTCATCGCCCAGCCGCCCAAGTGTAAAGGGGGCGTGGCCCAGGTAGGCAAGAGATGACGATAAGCCGATTTCCTTCGTTCCAGATGCAACCACCTTACTTATGCCCACCTTTTGTATGAACAGCATGCGCCTGTGTAAGAGACTCTCCTGCTAAGCCCAGGAGAGGGCTAAAAAACCAAGCCCGCACCAAACATCAGGAGACTTCTTGTACAGATGTTCAGCAAAGTACACACACAAAAAATTAAATTAAATTAAAGTATAGTTCAGAAGTGGTTGGATTTCGTCAAAGTGATTTTATTCAGTTCGTTTGAGGAAAAAACAGTACATCTTCTAAACGTCTTTTAGAAGCCCTTCACAGACTAAAAAACAAATCTGACATTAAAATCTCTAAGGCCGACAAAGGGGCAAAGGGGGATGTGTGGTGGTTATGAGTAGGTCAAATTACCTTATTAAGGCAGTTAGATTGCTTAGCGACGCTAATACAACAAGATTTCTGTAGCTCCATCCATTTCTGACATTCAGTCCACGTTTAACAAGAAAATTAAGGACATTATGAAAGGTAACATTACCAGAGAAATTGAAAGAGGTTATTCTCAGTAAATTGACAAGAAAACTACCTCGTTTAGTTATTTCTATGGTCTTCCAAAAATCCACAAGGAGGGGATCCCTTTGAGGCCCATTGTAGCAAACTGCAATACTCCTGATTTGACCTCTTGGTTGGCAGAGGTTTTGGGTGACTTGGTGGGTAATATATCTAGCTCCCATCTTAAACATAATCTTGATTTCATTGATAGAATTACGGGTAAAAATTTGGATGGAATTATGTATAGTCTGGACATCGTCTCCTTATTCACTAATGTGCCTCTTGATTTTGTTCTAACTAATTTGGTCAAAATTGCCGAGGAAGGAAAATTCACGCCACCTATTCATATTAATAAGTTTTGTGAGCTTATAAAGACGTGTGTAGAATCTACCATATTTGAGTTTGAAGGAGATTTCTATCAACAAAAAGCAGGGGTTGCTATGGGATCCTCACTGTCGCCTGTTTTAGCTGATCTTTGTATGGAATTCTTTTAAATACTTTTTGTGAACAAACTTCCGGATGATTTGAAACCTTTTATATGGGTAAGATATGCTGACAATATCTTTATTGTTTTTAAGGACGATGCCGAATGTTTTGATCAGCTTCGTTTACAACTGAATAGTTTTCTTCCATCCATCACGTTTACAGTGGAAAGGGAATCGACAAGCGTCTGCCATTTTTAGACTTGGTTGTTCACAGGGATGATGTAAATAAGTCTTTTAAATTCTCTGTTTTCAGGAAAAGTACTCACACAAATACGTGCATACATTTTTATTCATATCATGACGAGAAAATCAAATGCAACGTTCTGACAAATTTGTTTTTCAGAGCTTTTCGAGTTTGTGACCCTAGTTTCATTGACCTGGAAATTAAATTTTTTACTAACAGTTTCAATAAGTTATGTTACCCTAAGTTTTTTTTATCGACAAATGTCTTTCTAGAGCCAGAAGAATGTTTTATATTCCAAGGGAACGCTGTTCGACTGCTAATTTTAAATGCCTTCCCTTTCCTTATAATCATGACTTGAAAAAAAAGAAAAGAAAGACATGGGTATAGCGTAGTTTTTCAATACCCTAATACTCTTAAAAAGAAAATGATCAAAAACAGTTGCAGAAAACCAAACACTGATGTTGGAGTCTGTGCTATAGGATGTAAAAATTGTGACAAATGCTATATTGGTGAAAGCGGTCGTTCCCTGGACCAGAGGAAACGTGAACATGTTGCAACTTGCCGTTTGGGCAACGTTTACAGCGCCATTGCCAAGCATGCTTGGGATTCCGATCATGCCATCGACTTCAAGGGAGGAAAAGTTATTTATAAGAGTGCGGATAGGACCACTAGGAGAATTGTGGAAGGAGCTCTCATCACTTTGAATGACACCTTTGAGGGGAATACTGGAATACAGAACAATTTACTTTTGAGTGAAGAAATTTGCAAAAGGGCCAGAATAAAGAACTTCAGAAATGTGTACAGCCTCCTTCAATATGATAATGTAGATAACCACCCTTCGCCCGTTCCAGAGTCTAATCTACAATCTACCATTTTGGCTAACGACCCTCAAGATGTCATTCAGGAAGAAGACCGGCGCTTTGTCTCGCCTCGAAGATCACAGCGAATTATGGAAAGGAATACGACCCAATGACTTGTTCGCATTTTTAAACATTGTTAATTTTTTGTTTGTTTATGTTTATTTGGAATTCTTCACCAATACCATGTCTCATTTGCCTAATGATCAAGTCCACAGGAGGATGGACGAAATCCTTAAGCTTTGTATATATTTCCATAAATATATTATATCTAGATAAACAAGGATATTACTGTGGATCCTTATCTATATATATATATATATATATATATATATATATATATATATATATATATATATATAGATATATATATATATATATATATATATATATATACATATATGAGAGAGAGAGAGAGAGAGAGAGAGAGAGAGAGAGAGAGAGTTTACTTTACCTTACCTTACAGACCTTACATCTTCTTCGGCTTGCCCCAGGTCCCTCAGTGTGAGGCACCTCTAATGTCTACCAGAGAGTTGCTAGTGCATCTTCCTGTATATTTTGCATCTTCCAATCTTGGATGGTCTGGGATGCAGCTTAGATATTTGTCGAGCTTAATTTTTAACACATCTACGCTCACTCCTGATATATTCCACAGATGAGCTGGCAACGCATTGAATAGACGCTGCATTGTCGATGCTGGTGCGTAGTGGATTAATCTCCTGTGTGCTTTCCTTATTTTTCCTGGTATACTTTTGGGCACTATTAATCTACTTTTGCTTGCTCTTTCTGATATTTTTAGCTTGATGATTTTTTCGGCAATTCCTTCTATCTGTTTCCATGCCTGAATTATCATGTAGCGTTCTCTTCTCCTTTCTAGACAATATAATTTTAAGGATTGTAGTCTTTCCCAGTAGTCAAGACCCTTAACTTCTTCTATTCTAGCTGCAAAGAACCTTTGTACACTATCTATTTGTGCAATATCCTTTTGATAGTGTGGGTACCATATCATATTGCAATATTCAAGTGGACTACGAACATACATTTTATAAAGCATAATCATGTGTTCAGCATTTCTTGTTTTGAAGTGTCGTAACAACATTCCCATTTTTGCTTTACATTTTGCCAATAGAATTGCTATTTGATCATTGCATAACATGTTCCTAATTAACATCACACCAAGGTCTTTAACTGCTTCCTTTTTTATGACTGTCTCATTATTAGGTCCCTTATATGCATATAGCTTTCCTTCCCTGTCTCCATAAATTATTGATTTAAATTTATCAGAGTTAAATACCATCCTATTTTCCTCTGTTCAATCGTTACGGTCTCTTTGTAGCGCATTCCTATCTTCATCACAATTAATTTCTCTACTTATTCTTGTGTCATCGGCGAAACTTCTCACTACCGAGTCCTTTATATTACTGTCTATGCCTGCAATCATAATAACAAACAGTAATGCAGCTAACACCGTACCTTGTGGCACACCGGATATTACCTTCGCTTCATCCGATTTCTCATCATTTGCAATAACTATCTGTTTTCTGTTGTGTAAAAATTCTTTTAACCATCTTCTTACTTTGTCCACTCTATTATGCTTTCTAATTTTCTTCGCTAATATATTATGATCTGCCTTGTCAAAAGCTTTTGCAAAGTCTAGATAAAACACATCTGTTTCATTTCCGTTTTTCATATTTTTGTATATGTTTTCACGGTGGACTAACAGTTGGGTTTGTGTACTTTTACCGGGTACGAACCATGTTGTCTTATATTAACAGATTATTTTTTTAAAATGTTTCACAATATTTTTCTTCATTACCCTTTCATACACTTTCATAATATGTGATGTTAGACTCATAGACCTATAATTACTTGCCTCTAGTCTTGATCCACTGTTGAAAGTATGGGTAATATATGCTAATTTGTGCTCATCATAAATCTTGCCTGTACACACTTTTGTTTAATAATGCAAGTGGCTTTGCGATAGAATGAACTACATTCTTTAATAAAATAGCAGGGACACCATCAGGCCCAGCTGCAGCTCCATTTTAATTTCATTAATTGCCCCGACACATCAGCTTCATTAATATCTATGTCTGATAAATATTCACTATTTTTCATCTTATTTCTGTATCATATCGTTCATTATTCAATCTAGTGAATCTCTCTTATCATTATCTTCATTATCAATTCTAGGGGTGAATTCTCTCTTATATCTTTCTGCCAATATGTTGCATATTTCCTTTTTTTTCATTCGTTAATCTCCCTTCAATTCTTAGAGGGCCTATTTCTATTCTTCTTTTATTACATCTTTTTCATTTACGAGTACAATAGTTTGGGGTTTTGCTTGATATTTACTAGGGTTTTTTCTTCCAAGTCCCGTTTTTCATTTTCTTTTGATTGTATAATCTTTTGTTCTACATTTTCTATCTTACTTTCTAGTTCCATCACTTTCCATACATTTTTTTCTTTTGCAAGACCTTTTTTCCACTTTCTGATTTTCTGGAACAAGATTCTTCGGTCTCTTGGTAGCATGGACTGAGTTTACTTTTCTTCTTTGGTTATATATTTATCCATTTTATCTAATATTTTGTATAATAATATCTCTGTATTTACCTTTATATCATCACTTACGAAAATGTTATCCCAAACTTTGTTTAATTCTTCATTTATTTCTGACCATTTATATTTTTACTGTAGAAGTTGTATTTTCCATATCCTTCCCACTTCTTCATTTCTTGCTTATCTCTGTTTTCACTTGCTTTGGAATGGACTGTTAATTCTATGATATTATGGTCAGAAATACTCGCATTATAAACTATTATTTCTTTAACATAATTCACCTCGGTCACAAATACTAGGTCTAAAGTATTTTCCTTTCTTGTTGGCGGGTGATTTATTTGTTGGATGTTGTATTCTAGTAGCATATCTAATAGCTTTTCGAATTGCCTCTTATCTTCTGCACTACTATTACTCTCTTTTTTATATATATAAGTGCAACCACAATATCCTATTCGTTCTCCCCAGTCTACGAAAGGAAAGTTAAAGTCTCCGGATAGGATAATAATCTAGTCCTTGTGATTTCTACATATATCATCCAATTTTCTATTATTGTGTCAATCTCTTTAGTATTAGGTGGTCTATATATTACTAT
This sequence comes from Macrobrachium nipponense, assembly GCF_015104395.2. NCBI lineage: Eukaryota > Metazoa > Arthropoda > Malacostraca > Decapoda > Palaemonidae > Macrobrachium > Macrobrachium nipponense. The sequence goes on from NC_061094.1 coordinate 51,240,393, forward strand.
GTTCATTAATTTTTCAGATTCAAATTCTACCGCTATCAGTTCACATTCTGTGTTACTATGTTTCTCATATATTTTTCCCTGTTTTTTGTCTTTCTCATATATCGCGGTTCCCCCTTGATTCCTATTTTTTCTATCTGATCTATAAGTTTGGAACCCTTTTATTTGATCATCATTACCAGTCTCTTGGGAATACCAGGTTTCACTTATTTTCATTATATCTATTTTCTTTTCAATTTGGGTTAGTTCTTCTGAGAACTCTTTTTCTTTTTAAGTTACTCGTAACTAAACCCTGCGCATTCATCACTATGATGGTTTGCGTGTTATCTCCTTCATTTAATATGGGTAATAATAAGGATTTTTCCATGTCTCTTTCCTGTTCTGGTATGTTGCTCTTTTCTTCATTTCCAGAAATTCTGACATTAAAAAAATCCAACTTATCCTAAATATTTTTAATCTTCCTTCGTCATAATTATTCATTTTGTGTCTGAATCTGCAATTATCTCCGTATCTGCACCATCCTATAGTATCGTATATACAGTATTTATCTCTTGAGCTGTAGTATCTTGGAGCTGATGCTTGGAAATTATTTGCTGACACTCCATATTGCGGTGATGGCTTGCTTTTTTCCTTCACCTTATGTTTTTTGTCCCTCTCTTTATTTGTTTTTTTTTTTTTTTGGATTTTGTTATTTAATTGATTTTGATTCATGGCTACAGGGTGCATATAATTACATTTTTTTTTTTTTAACTTACATCGTTTTCCTTCTTTTAGGTTTTTGCATATTTTTAGATATAGATCTCTGCATTCATCCTCATAGCCGTCTAAGTATGCACATTTACCATATATTTCATGGTTGTGACATACCTTAGGATGTTTGTAATAACATCTTTCACCAAATCTGCAATTCCCTCTTTTCAAAAGGGTGCAGACTTTGTCTTTCTTGTCTATTTTTTCCTCTTTCCCATCATTGTGCAGATCTGGGTAGAGCCTCTTCAGGATTTAATTTTGTGTTGTCATGTCGTAATTTATCTCTTCGTATGTATACTGCTTGATTGCCTCATATGTAGTTTCAATGAGTATCTCTGTATCCACACTCTTGTCTTGTTCTTTGTTTTCATTATTTTTTTCTGTCATCTCAGTTTTGTTTTCTTCTCTTCTGTTTTCCTCTTCTTCTTCCTCTTCCTCTTCTGCTACATCCTCTACTAGTTGCACATTAAGTCTTGATTTAATAACATTGTGTATCCATGATAGCCATGTTGAGCAAAACACTCTGGTATCCTTTCTCATATCTTGCATTACTTCAGCACATTGAGGATGCGTTGGAATGTTGCATGCAGAACATTTTCTGATCAGATTTTGTGGATTAACTATGCTATACCACACCTTACAGAGTTCCCATGCTTTAGGCATTCTTTTTCCTA
>NC_061094.1:51246813-51249313 GCF_015104395.2 Macrobrachium nipponense
GGAATCATGGCTACTACGAAGAGTAGTGGGGACAGTGAGTCGCCCTGGAAGATCCCTCTCCTGATATTAACCTCTGCTAGTCTTTTTCCAGAGCTTGTAAGTATTGTATTCCAGTTGCGCATTGTATTTTTGAGAAGCTGATGGTATTTTCCTCGCCCCATATATTTTCAGGCATTCCTGTGTGTGGTATCATGTCGAAGGCTTTCTTATAGTCTATCCATGCCATGCTTAGGTTGGTTTTCCTTCTCCTACTGTTCTTCATACCATTTTGTCTATCAGGAGCTGGTCTTTTGTGCCCCTACACTTCCTTCTGCAGCCTTTCTGTTGGTGTGGGATGGTGTTGTCTCCTCTAGGTAGTTGTATAGTCTTTCACTGATGATACCTGTTAGTAACTTCCACATTATTGGTAGGCAGGTGATAGGCCTGTAGTTACTGGCTATATTTCCCTTACTCTTGTCTTTCTGGACTAAGGATGTTCTTCCTGTGGTCATCCATTTGGGTGCTTGGTGATTTGAGATACAATTGCTGGAGTTGTTCTGCTATTCGTGGGTGTAGGGGTGGGCCTTGAAGTTTTGAGACCAGTATCCATGGACTTCATCGGGACCTGGGGTCTTTCCAGTTTGGCATTTTCTTTAGTTGGTTGTCTGACTTTGGTCTGTCGTGATGTCTGTGAATCTTTGTTTTATTCTCCCTGTTTCTTCTTCCTTGACTTCCTGGAGCCATGTTGCATGTTTGTTGTGTGATACCGGATTGCTCCATATGTTTTCCCAGAGTCTCTTACTTGATTCGGCTTCAGGAATTTCTGGGTGGTTGTCTTCCCCTCTTAGTTGGCTGTATAGTCTTTTCTGGTTGGTTCCGAATAGTTTGTTCTGTTAGTATCCCTTATTCCTGTTCATGTACCGTTGGATCTTGTGTGCTTTGGCCTTAAGCCTCTGTTTTACATCTTCTATTGTTGTTTAGTCCCCTTGTACTTTGTATTTCTCGTTGAGTTCCTCCCTTGTTTTCTTGCTTCTTAGCCTTTTTTTCTGCCATCTCTTTCAGTTTACTCAAGTCAGATCTCATCACCATGATTTGCTTTTCCAGGCGCCTTTTCCAAGGAGGTTTGCTGTTTTGGTTTCTGTTGGGTTGTTGTGACGGTGGTGTTGTGTTCGAATCCCACCCCATCAGTTCTGCTACTAATCTTGTCCTGCATATGTCAAAGTTATTTGTTTCTGTGATACTGGTGGTGTTTGATTAGGCCCCATTATTTCATTGACCTCACTTGTTTTCTCCCTTAATTTCTTGGTGTTGTAGGCTTTCATGGAGGGGATCTTTGTTCTCTCTGTATCTGGCTCCATCCATTGTTACTTTCGTCGGTGTTTCTTCGTGTGTCGTTGTTTTGATACCTCATCCTCCTGTCGTCTTCTGTGGCATCGTCTCTCAGTTCGTCTTCGTGTAATTCGTTGTCGTGTGACATTTCCCTTTCCAGTTCTTCTCTTTCTGTTGGGGAGAGCCAGTTCTTTTTCTTTATGTTCCTTACTTGGTCTGCCAGCCTCTGCTCTGTTTGGGGGGTGTTATTCCTCTCATTCCAGATGTTGACCAATCTTCTTCTATATCCTCTCTCGTCGGGTTTGCTTCTGATGTAGCATCTCCCATATTTTTTCCTTATTTTCTTCTCTTGTCCATTTCTTCCTTTTTGCCTCTGTAGCTCCAATCTCAGGCTGTTCATTACTGTCGTTGTGGTGATCAGTTGCTGGATGACGACCTCCAAGTACCTGACCGTCTTTCCCCTACAATTGGGTTGAATACTGGTTGCCGGACGAAGCTCCTCTGTTTGCCAGAGGTTCCATTTACGTCGTTGTCGTTTATTTCCTTTTTTTCCATCATTTCTTTCCATCATTGCTGAGTTTTGCTATTTAACCCATAGCTGGACCCTACCCCATCAGGGATAGGTACTCATTTACAGCTGAGTAGACTGAGGAAATTATGGTAAAGACCTCCTTTCCCAAGGAATCAACGCCGAGGAGAGCGGTCACCCTCCATCCAAGACTGACCAGCCCCAAATGTTGCTTAACTTGACTTAAGTCTATTGACGACCTAACCCACTCCTCCACGGCGCCACATTTATTATTATTATTATTATTATTATTATTATTATTATTATTATTATTATTATTATTATTATTATTATTATTATTATCATAACCATCAGACCTGTTCCCTATTTCATCAAAATGATCTACCACCTTTTGGGAATAAGAGCTGGATAACGTTAGACAAAATTTAAAGATGCAAAGTGTGTCTATCTTACCTCCTCCCAAAATGTGACCCAAAGTCTTTTGTTGTCCATTGACTCAGTTTTCCTTTCCTCAGTCCTTTTTATGTTTTCTTTTATCTCGACAAACTTCAGTTCTTTTTCCCATACTGTGCTTTTACTCAAATTAACTTGCTCTTTGAAGCTTCAAATTATATCACGAGAATGAGTCCCCAGCCTTAAAGCAGCGAGAGAGAGAGAGAGAGA
>NC_061094.1:51251813-51254313 GCF_015104395.2 Macrobrachium nipponense
GGTCTACAAATTCTTGTAACAGTTTTTTTTCCTTTTTGTCTTTGTTACTTTGTTGCGTAAACGAAACAGGGCATGGAAGATTTTACAAAAATAGAAATGTAATTAAAACGGGTATGAGATGGTTCGTTTTCATCCCCGCTGGGAATTTATGTTTTATGTGTGAAATTCATAAGCATAGTTATTTATGAATATTCTGTTACTTATCATCCTGGATAAGACGAATATGTTTGTAAAAAGATATAAATAATATCATATGCTGAATTTCAAAGAAGCAGTCTTGATTATTCTTTACTTTTGTAATTAACTATAAAAAGATTCTTCAAGTAAGCCTCGGTTATTATTATTTTTCCATTTCTGTCATCCTATTCGACTGGTTGGTATTCATAGCGTGGGGTTCCGGGTTGCATCCTGCTTCCTTAGGAGACCATAACTTTTCTCACTGTGTGCGCTGTTTCTAGTTGCACACTCTTTTGCATGAGTCCTGGAGCTATTCGGTATCTAGTTGTTTCAGGTTCCTTTTCAATGATCTGGTACGGTGCATAGTGTTCCTATGATTATGGGTACAATTTCCACTAACATATCCCACATCCTTCTTATTTCTATTTTCAGGTCCTGATACCTATCAATTTTCTCTCTTTCTTTCTCATCTACTCTGGTGTCCCATGGTGCTGCGACATCATTGAGTGATACAATCTTCTTGGCTTTGTCAATCAGCGTCAAGTCTGGTCTATTGGCACCTATCACTTTATTATTTGAAGGGAGTAGACCTTATTTCAAGCCTGTCCTGTTAAAAAGACTGAAAGCATCGGTGGAATTGATTTTACACAAGATCTTCTCAATTCTTGTATAAAATCGGTGTTACTACCTGCCATTACTTTCAGCAGAACCTATTATTGTTATCATTATTATTTTTTTATTTTTATTTTTTTTTTTGCTCTATCACAGTCCTCCAATTCGACTGGGTGGTATTTATAGTGTGGGGTTCCGGGTTGCATCCTGCCTCCTTAGAAGTCCATCACTTTTCTTACTATGTGCGCCGTTTCTAGGATCACACTCTTCTGCATGAGTCCTGGAGCTACTTCAGCCTCTAGTTTTTCTAGATTCCTTTTCAGGGATCTTGGGATTGTGCCTAGTGCTCCTATGATTATGGGTACGATTTCCACTGGCATATCCCATATCCTTCTTATTTCTATTTTCAGATCTTGATACTTATCCATTTTTATCTCTCTTTTCTCTTTTCAACTCTGGTGTCCCATGGTATTGCGACATCAATGAGTGATACTTTCTTCTTGATTTTGTCAATCAACGTCACGTCTGGTCTATTTGCACGCATCACCCTATCTGTTCTGATACCATAGTCCCAGAGGATCTTTGCCTGATCGTTTTCTATCACTCCTTCAGGTTGGTGTTCGTACCACTTATTACTGCAAGGTAGCTGATGTTTCTTGCACACGCTCCAGTGGAAGGCTTTTTCCACTGAATCATGCCTCTTTTTGTACTGGTTCTGTGCAAGTGCCGGACATTCGCTTGCTATGTGGTTTGTGGTTTCATTTTTCGTATTGCACTTCCTACATATGGGAGAGATGTTATTTCTGTCTATCGTTCTTTGAACATATCTGGTTCTTAGGGCCTGATCTTGTGCCGCTGTTAATCATTCCTTCAGTTTCCTTCTTTAGCTCTTCCCTCTGTAGCCATTGCCATGTGTCATCGCTGGCTAGTTTTTTAGTCTATCTCATGTATTGTCCGTGCATTGGTTTGTTGTGCCAGACCTTTGTTCTGTTTGTCATTCTCCTGTCTCTGTATATTTCTGGGTCTTCGTCTACTTTTAGTAGTCCTTCTTCCCATGCACTCTTTAGCCACTCGTCTACACTGGTTTTCAGATATTGCCCCAGTTCTCTGTTTTCGATGTTGACGCAGTCCTCTATGCTTAGTAGTCCTCTCCCTCCTTCCTTTCGTGTTATGTATAGTCTGTCCGTATTTGCTCTTGCATATAGTGCTTTGTGTATTGTCCATGATGTTTCCTGGTTTTCTGATTCTATGCTGCGGAGTTCTGCCTTCGTCCATTCGACTATTCCTGCGCTGTATCTGATTACTGGCACTGCCCATGTGTTTATGGCTTTTATCATATTTCCGGCGTTGAGTTTTGACTTGAGTATCGCCTTGAGTCTCTGCATATATTCTTTCCTGATCGTGTCCTTCATCTCTTGGTGTTTTATATCTCCTCCTTCCATTATTCCCAGGTATTTGTATCCTGTCTCATCTATGTGTTTGATGTTGCTCCCATCTGGTAGCTTTATCCCTTCAGTTGTCGTTACTTTGCCTTTTTGTATGTTGACTAAGGCGCATTTTTCTATTCCAAACTTCATCCTGATGTCAGATACAATCCTTACAGTCTGGATTAGGGTATCTATTTCCTTGATGCTCTTACCATACAGCTTGATGTCGTCCATGAACATCAGATGGTTGATTCTGTTGCCTCTTTTCTTGAGTTGGTACCCGG
>NC_061094.1:51271876-51281876 GCF_015104395.2 Macrobrachium nipponense
GCATGGAAGATTTTACAAAAATAGAAATGTAATTAAAACGGGTATGAGATGGTTCGTTTTCATCCCCGCTGGGAATTTATGTTTTATGTGTGAAATTCATAAGCATAGTTATTTATGAATATTCTGTTACTTATCATCCGGGATAAGACGAATATGTATGTAAAAAGATATAAATAATATCATATGCTGAATTTCAAAGAAGCAGTCTTGATTATTCTTTACTTTTGTAATTAACTATAAAAAAGATTCTTCAAGTAAGCCTCGGTTATTATTATTTTTCCATTTCTGTCATCCTATTCGACTGGTTGGTATTCATAGCGTGGGGTTCCGGGTTGCATCCTGCCTCCTTAGGAGACCATAACTTTTCTCACTGTGTGCGCTGTTTCTAGTTGCACACTCTTTTGCATGAGTCCTGGAGCTATTTCGGTATCTAGTTGTTTCCAGGTTCCTTTTCAATGATCTTGGTACGGTGCATAGTGTTCCTATGATTATGGGTACAATTTCCACTAACTTATCCCACATCCTTCTTATTTCTATTTTCAGGTCCTGATACCTATCAATTTTCTCTCTTTCTTTCTCATCTACTCTGGTGTCCCATGGTGCTGCGACATCATTGAGTGATACAATCTTCTTGGCTTTGTCAATCAGCGTCAAGTCTGGTCTATTGGCACCTATCACTTTATTATTTGAAGGGAGTAGACCTTATTTCAAGCCTGTCCTGTTCAAAAGACTGAAAGCATCGGTGGAATTGATTTTACACAAGATCTTCTCAATTCTTGTATAAAATCGGTGCTACTACCTGCCATTACTTTCAGCAGAACCTATATTATTATTATTATTATTTTTTTTTTTATTTATTTATTTTTTTTTTTTGCTCTATCACAGTCCTCCAATTCGACTGGGTGGTATTTATAGTGTGGGGTTCCGGGTTGCATCCTGCTCCTTAGGAAGTCCATCACTTTTCTTACTATGTGCGCCGTTTCTAGGATCACACTCTTCTGCATGAGTCCTGGAGCTACTTCAGCCTCTATTTTTTCTAGATTCCTTTTCAGGGATCTTGGGATTGTGCCTAGTGCTCCTATGATTATGGGTACGATTTCCACTGACATATCCCATATCCTTCTTATTTCTATTTTCAGATCTTGATACTTATCCATCTCTCCCTTTCTCTTCAACTCTGGTGTCCCATGGTATTGCGACATCAATGAGTGATACTTTCTTTTTTATTTTGTCAATCAACGTCACGTCTGGTCCTATTGCACGCATCACCCTATCTGTTCTGATACCATAGTCCCAGAGGATCTTTGCCTGATCGTTTTCTATCACTCCCTCAGGTTGGTGTTCGTACCACTTATTACTGCAAGGTAGCTGATGTTTCTTGCACAGGCTCCAGTGGAAGGCTTTTGCCACTGAATCATGCCTCTTTTTGTACTGGTTCTGTGCAAGTGCCTGGCATTCGCTTGCTATGTGGTTTATGGTTTCATTTTTCGTATTGCACTTCCTACATATGGGAGAGATGTTATTTCTGTCTATCGTCTATCGTTCTTTGAACATATCTGGTTCTTAGGGCCTGATCTTGTGCCGCTGTTATCATTCCTTCAGTTTCCTTCTTTAGCTCTTCCCTCTGTAGCCATTGTCATGTGTCATCGCTGGCTAGTTCTTTAGTCTGTCTCATGTATTGTCCGTGCATTGGTTTGTTGAGCCAGTCCTCTGTTCTGTTTGTCATTCTCCTGTCTCTGTATATTTCTGGGTCTTCGTCTACTTTTAGTAGTCTTCTTCCCATACACTCTTTAGCCACTCGTCTTTACTGGTTTCAGATATTCCCCAGTGCTCTGTTTTCGATGTTGACGCAGTCCTCTATGCTTAGTAGTCCTCTCCCTCCTTCCTTTCGTGTTATGTATAGTCTGTCCGTATTTGCTCTTGGGTGTAGTGCTTTGTGTATTGTCATATGTTTTCTGGTTTTCTGATCTATGCTGCGGAGTTCTGCCTTCATCCATTCCACTATTCCTGCGCTGTATCTGATTACTGGCACTGCCCATGTGTTTATGGCTTTTATCATATTTCCGGCGTTGAGTTTTGACTTGAGTATCGCCTTGAGTCTCTGCATATATTCTTTCCTGATCGTGTCCTTCATCTCTTGGTGTTTTATATCCCCTCCTTCCATTATTCCCAGGTATTTGTATCCAGTCTCATCTATGTGTTTGATGTTGCTCCCATCTGGTAGCTTTATCCCTTCAGTTCTTGTTACTTTGCCCTTTGTATGTTGACTAAGGCGCATTTTTCTATTCCAAACTCCATCCTGATGTCCCCAGATACAATCCTTACAGTCTGGATTAGGGTATCTATTTCCTTTAATGCTCTTACCATACAGCTTGATGTCGTCCATGAACATCAGATGGTTAATTTTTGTTGCCTCTTTTCTTGAGTTGGTACCCGGCATCCATCTTCTGTAGTACTTTTGTCATGGGAATCATAGCTACTACGAAGAGAAGTGGGGATTGTGAGTCTCCCTGGAAGATCCCTCTCCTGATATTAACCTCTGCTAGTCTTCTTCCAGAGCTTGTAAGTATTGTATTCCAGTTGCGCATTGTATTTTTGAGGAAGCTGATGGTGTTTTCCTCTGCCCCATATATTTTCAGGCATTCTGTTAGCCATGTATGTGGTATCATGTCGAAGGCTTTCTTATAGTCTATCCATGCCATGCTTAGGTTGGTTTTCCTTCTCCTACTGTTCTTCATTACCATTTTGTCTATCAGGAGCTGGTCTTTTGTGCCCCTACACTTCCTTCTGCAGCCTTTCTGTTGGTGGGGGATGGTGTTTGTCTCCTCTAGGTAGTTGTATAGCCTTTCACTGATGATACCTGTTAGTAACTTCCACATTATTGGTAGGCAGGTGATAGGCCTGTAGTTACTGGCTATATTTCCCTTACTCTTGTCTTTTTGTACTAAGGATGTCCTTCCTGTGGTCATCCATTTGGTTGCATGGTGATTTGAGATACAATGCTGGAGTTGTTCTGCTATTCGTGGGTGTAGGGCCTTGAAGTTTTTGAGCCATTATCCATGGACTTCATCGGGAACCTGGGAGCTCCCCAGTTTGGCATTTTCTTTAGTTGATGTACTGGACTGTGTCTGTCGTGATGTCTGTGAATCTTTGTTTTATTCTCCCTGTTTCTTCTTCCTTGACTTCCTGAGCCATGTTGCATGTTTGTTGTGTGATACCGGATTGCTCCATACTGTTTTCCCAGAGTCTCTTACTTGGTTCGGCTTCAGGAATTTCTTGGTGGTTGTCTTCCCCTCTTAGCTGGCTGTATAGTCTTTTCTGGTTAGTTCCGAATAGTTTGTTCTGTTGGTATCCCTTTTTCCTGTCCATGTACAGTTGGATCTTATGTGCTTTGGCCTTAAGCCTCTGTTTTACATCTTCTATTGTGTTGTTTAGTCCCCTCTCTTGTACTTTGTATTTCTCGTTGAGTTCCTCCGTTGTTTTCTTGCTTCTTAGCCTTTTTAGGCCATCTCTTTCAGTTTACTCAAGTCAGATCTCATCACCATGATTTGCTTTTCCAGGCGCCTTTTCCAAGGCGGTTGCTGTTTTGGTTTCTGTTGGGTTGGTTGTGTTGGTGGTGTTGGTGTTCGAATCCCCATCAGTTCTGCTACTAATCTTGCTCCTGCATATGTCAAGTTATTTGTTTCTGTGATATTGGTGGTGTGTATCATGCCCATTATTTCATTGACCTCACTTGTTTTCTCCCTTAATTTGTTGGCGTTGTAGGCTTTCATGGAGGGGATCTTTGTTCTCTCTGTATCTGGTTCCATCCATTGTCTAATTATTATTATTTTATTATTATTATTATTATTATTATTATTTATTATTATTATTATTATTATTATTATTATTATTATTATTATTATTATTAGTTATTATTATTATTCCTTAAAACAGCTTTTACAAGGAAGATATAAAAAATTCTATACAGAATCAACTCGGCTAAGTCAGCAATATTTTTTAACAGCACCTGTTTAAAAGTGTCTTCTACCAGTATTATTATTATCATCTTTTTTTTTTTTTTTTTTTTTGCGCTATCACAGTCCTCCAATTCGACTGGGTGGTATTTATAGTGTAGGGTTCTGGGTTACATCCTGCCTCCTTAGGAGTCCAACACTTTCCTTACTATGTGCGCAGTTTCTAGGATCACATTCTTCTGCATAAGTCCTGGAGCTACTTCAGCCTCTAGTTTTTCTATATTCCTTTTCAGAGATCTTGGGATCGTGCCTAGTGCTCCTATGATTATGGTTACGATTTCCACTGGCATATCCCTATGTTATTCTTATTTCTATTTTTCAGATCTTGATTACTATCATATTTCCCTCTCTTTCTCTCAACTCATCAGTGTCCAGGTACTGCGACATCAATGAGTGATACTTTCTTCTTGACTTTGTCAATCAACGTCACGTCTGGTCTATTTGCACGCATCACCCTATCCGTTCTGATACCATAGTCCCAGAGGATCTTTGCCTGATCGTTCTCTATCACTCCCTCAGGTTGGTGCTCGTACCACTTATTATTGCAAGGTAGCTGGTGTTTCTTGCACAGGCTTCCAGTAGAGGGCTTTTGCCACTGAATCATGCCTCTTTTTGTACTGGTTCTGTGCAAGTTCCGAGCATTCGCTTACTATGTGGTTTATGGTTTCATTTTTCGTATTGCACTTCTTACATATGGGAGAGATGTTATTTCCGTCTATCGTTCTTTGAACATATCTGGTTCTTAGGGCCTGATCTTATGCCGCTGTTATCATTCCTTCAGTTTCCTTCTTTAGCTCTCCCCTCTGTAGCCATTGCCATGTGTCATCGCTGGCTAGTTCTGTAGTCTGTCTCATGTATTGTCCGTGCATTGTGTTTATGGCATTTATCATATTTCCGGCGTTGAGTTTTGACTTGAGTATCGCCTTGAGTCTCTGCAAATGTTCTTTCCTGATCGTGTCCTTCATCTTTTGGTATTTTATATCCCCTCCTTCCATTATTCCCAGGTATTTCTATCCTGTCTCATCTATGTGTTTGATGTTTGCTCCCATCTGGTAGCATTTATCCCTTCAGTTGTCGTTACTTTGCCTTTTTGTATGTTGACTAAGGCGCATTTTTCTATTCCAAACTCCATCATGATGTCCCGAGATACAATCCTTACAGTCTGGATTAGGGTATCTATTTGCCTTGATGTCGTCCATGAACAATCAGATGGTTGATTCTGTTGCCTGTATTCTTGAGTTGGTGCCCGGCATCCATCTTCTGTAGTACTTTTGTCATGGGAATCATGGCTACTGCGAAGAGTAGTGGGGACAGTGAGTCGCCCTGGAAGATCCCTCTCCTAATATTAACAATTATTATCATTATTATTATTATTATTTTTTTTTTTTTTTTTTTTTTTTTTTTTTTTATTTTTTTTTTTTTTTTTTTTTTTTTTTTGCTCTATCACAGTCCTCCAATTCGACTGGGTGGTATTTATAGTGTGGGGTTCCGGGTTGCATCCTGCCGTCCTTAGGAGTCCATCACTTTTCTTACTATGTGTGCCGTTTCTAGGATCACACTCTTCTGCATGAGACCTGGAGCTACTTCAGCCTCTAGTTTTTCTAGATTCCTTTTCAGGGATCTTGGATCGGGACGTGCCTAGTGCTCCTATGATTATGGGTACGATTTCCACTGGCATATCCCATATCCTTCTTCATTTCTATTTTCAGATCTTGATACTTATCAATTTTTTCCCTCTCTTTCTCTTCAACTCTGGTGTCCCATGGTATTGCGACATCAATGAGTGATACTTTCTTCTTGACTTTGTCAGTCAACGTCACGTCTGGTCTATTTGCACGTATCACCCTATCCGTTCTGATACCATAGTCCCAGAGGATCTTTGCCTGATCGTTTTCTATCACTCCCTCAGGTTGGTGCTCGTACCACTTATTACTGCAAGGTAGCTGATGTTTCTTGCACAGGCTCCAGTGGAGGGCTTTTGCCACTGAATCATGCCTCTTTTTGTACTGGTTCTGTGCAAGTGCCGGGCATTCACTTGCTATGTGGTTTATGGTTTCATTTTTCGTATTGCACTTCCTACATATGGGAGAGATGTTATTTCCGTCTATCGTACTTTGAACATATCTGGTTCTTAGGGCCTGATCTTGTGCCGCTGTTATCATTCCTTCAGTTTCCTTCTTTAGCTCTCCCCTCTGTAGCCATTGCCAATTGTCATCGCTGGCTAGTTCTTTAGTCTGTCTCATGTATTGTCCGTGCATTGGTTTGTTGTGCCAGTCCTCTGTTCTTTCTGTCTTTCTCCATGTCTCTGTATATTTCTGGGTCTTCGTCTACTTTTATTAGTCCTTCTTCCCATCCACTCTTTAGCCTCTCGTCTTCACTGGTTTTCAGATATTGCGCCCCAGTGCTCTGTTTTCAATGTTGACGCAGTCCTCTATACTTAGTAGTCCTCTCCCTCCTTCCTTTCGTGTTATGTATAGTCTGTCCGTATTTGCTCTTGGGTGTAGTGCTTTGTGTATTGTCATTTGTTTCCTGGTTTTCTGATCTATGCAGCGGAGTTCTGCCTTCGTCCATTCCACTATTCCTGCGCTGTATCTGATTACTGGCACTGCCCCAATGTGTTTATGGCTTTTATCATATTTCCGCCGTTGAGTTTTGACTTGAGTATCGCCTTGAGTCTCTGCATATATTCTTTCCTGATCGTGTCCTTCATCTCTTGGTGTTTTTATATCTCCTCCTTCCATTATTCCCAGGTATTTGTATCCTGTCTCATCTATGTGTTTGATGTTGCTCCCATCTGGTAGCTTTATCCCTTCAGTTCTCGTTACTTTGCCTTTTTGTATGTTGACTAAGGCGCATTTTTCTATTCCAAACTCCATCCTGATGTCCCCAGATACAATCCTTACAGTCTGGATTAGGGTATCTATTTCCTTGATGCTCTTACCATACAGCTTGATATCGTCCATGAACATCAGATGGTTGATTTTGTTGCCTCTTTTCTTGAGTTGGTACCCGGCATCCATCTTCTGTAGTACTTTTGTCATGGGAATCATGGCTACTACGAAGAGTAGTGGGGACAGTGAGTCGCCCTGGAAGATCCCTCTCCTGATATTAACCTCTGCTAGTCTTATTCCAGAGCTTGTAAGTATTGTATTCCAGTTGCGCATTGTATTTTTTGAGGAAGCTGATGGTGTTTTCCTCTGCCCCATATATTTTCAGGCATTCTATAGCCATGTGTGTGGTATCATGTCGAAGGCTTTCTTATAGTCTATCCATGCCATGCTTAGGTTGGTTTTTCCTTCTCCTACTGTTCTTCATTACCATTTTGTCTATCAGGAGCTGGTCTTTTGTGCCCCTACACTTCTTCTCGCAGCCCTTTCTGTTGGTAGGGGATAGTGTTTGTCTCCTCTAGGTAGTTGTATAGCCTTTCACTGATGATACCTGTTAGTAACTTCCACATTATTGGTAGGCAGGTGATAGGCCTGTAGTTACTGGCTATATGTCCCTTACTCTTGTCTTTTTGTACTAAGGATGTTCTTCCTGTGGTCATCCATTTGGGTGCTTGGTGATTTGAGATACAATGCTGGAGTTGTTCTGCTATTCGTGGGTGTAGGGCCTTGAAGTTTTTGAGCCAGTATCCATGGACTTCATTGGGACTGGGCTTTCCAGTTTGGCATTTTCTTTAGTTGGTGTCTGACTGTGTCTGTCGTGATGTCCTGTGAATCTTTTGTTTTATTTTTTCTCCCTGTTTCTTCTTCCTTGACTTCCTGGAGCCATGTTGCATGTTTGTTGTGTGATACCGGATTGCTCCATATGTTTTCCCAGAGTCTCTTACTTGGTTCGGCTTCAGGAATTTCTGGGTGGTTGTCTTCCCCTCTTAGTTGGCTGTATAGTCTTTTCTGGTTGGTTCCGAATAGTTTGTTCTGTTGGTATCCCTTATTCCTGTTCATGTACCGTTGGATCTTGTGTGCTTTGGCCTTAAGCCTCTGTTTTAACATCTTCTATTGTGTTGTTTAGTCCCCTCTCTTGTACTTTGTATTTCTCGTTGAGTTCCTCCCTTGTTTTTCTTGCTTCTTAGCCTTTTTTCTGCCATCTCTTTCAGTTTAATCAAGTCAGATCTCATCACCATGATTTGCTTTTCCAGGCGCCTTTTCCAAGGAGGTTGCTGTTTTGGTTTCTGTTGGGTTGGTTGTGACGGTGGTGTTGGTGTTCGAATCCCCATCAGTTCTGCTACTAATCTTGCTCCTGCATATGTCAAGTTATTTGTTTCTGTGATACTGGTGGTGTGTATTAGGCCCATTATTTCATTGACCTCACTTGTTTTCTCCCTTAATTTCTTGGTGTTGTAGGCTTTCATGGAGGGGATCTTTGTTCTCTCTGTATCTGTCTCCATCCATTGTCTATCTTTTCTACCCATTCCGTCCTCTCTGTTACTTCGTCGGTGTTTCTTCGTGTGTCGTTGTTTGTTACTTCATCCTCCCTGTCGTCTTCTGTGGCATCGTCTCTCAGTTCGTCTTCGTGTAATTCGTTGTCGTGTGACATTTCCCTTTCCAGTTCTTCTCTTTCTGTTGGGGAGAGCCAGTTCTTTTTCTTATTATTATTATTATTATTATTATTATATTCATTTATAATTGTACATTCCGTATTTTATCATTTTTTTATGTATTTCCTATTATTATTATTATTATTATTATTATTATTATTATTATTATATTATTATTTGAAGGTAGGAGACCCTCTCTCAAACATGTTTTGTTAAAGATGATGGCAGCATCAGTGGAATTGATTTTATATATGGTCTTTTCAATTCTTCTTATTATTCTCTTCTCATCATGGCTGATATTTGCTAATAGCTGGCCGATGTTCATATCTCGGTGAAAGAAATGTTTTCTAAAAATAATAATTTGAATTGATATGATAACAAAAGTGGTTAACAAATCTTAGACTAAGGGTTTGTAAACGGAATTCCAACGTTTTCCAACCGTATCATCGGTTCATTTTCAAGGAAAGGTGAGCTTGAACTGATTGAAATGGGGTCGTTTCGGGCGGTATTTATTGTGTCCCAGGTGCTCTGTCTGATGGGCGGGTCGCGGTGCATTTTCATTGGCTGAACAGAGGATTAAGTCCCTGAGTCAAAGCCGTCTTGCAGAGTGGAAGGGCTCGCACTGCTCTTCTCGTGCGACCGCTGGAGACTGGGAGCGTAGTATTGGGAAGGTCCATTGCCGATAGACGGGGGCACCTGATTGGCCCGTTCGATCGGCTCTATGGTGCTGGGCGGGCGGGCCCCTTCGTGCCACCGTCGGGAGGAGTGAAGTCTCCTTGGGTGGTGTTTGAGCTGGGTCCTCCTCCTTCCCGATGTGTAGGGCCTACAAGAGGCGGAGGGGCGGGACGGTGGTCTGCTGCCTTATCGATAATTCTGATATTAGGAATAATGTCATTCCTAATTATCCTGGTATTGTGGACGTTTTTGGCATGATTATGGATGGCGCCTTCCTGAGCGTGGCAGGATATCCTCTTCGAAAATCGCATAGTCGTCATACCAATGTAGCGCCGGGGCATTCCCGGACAGGGCATTTGTACTGGTAGACAACGTTAGTTTCTTGAGAGGGTCCTGCAACACGGGGCTGGATTGTTTTTCATAATCAGGCCACTGGTCTTCTTGCTCTTGTAGTAAATTATTAGTTTCACTTTTTTCGCAGGGTCCGTGGGGGAGACGTTCCTTTCTATGATGGTACGAAGGGCTCGCTCGTCCTCTTTGTATTTCTTATGAAATACTCCCTTGTAAAAGAGAGTGGACGTCTTCAAGGGCGGCGAGACGAGGCTCCTGCTGATACCACTTATCGATGTTTCTGCGAATGCATTAGTGATGTCCCGGTTGGAATACCCGTTGTTTAATTAAAACTTGGGCAACACGTTTCTAATTCAGTGTGCGTGCCCTTCCACGAAGAGCAGTGTGAGAGAGCTCTCCTGATGAAGGCGCTGATCGC
>NC_061094.1:51286876-51289376 GCF_015104395.2 Macrobrachium nipponense
TATTGTTTTTTTTTTACTTTATCTATTTATTTATTTTTTTTATTTTTTTTACTTTATCTTAAAATTTATTATTTATTTATTTATTTATTTATTTATTTATTTATTTTATTTTATTTATTTATTTGGTTTTATTTTAGTTCTATCTACCTATCTAAATTTGAGTCTTCTTATCCATGAAAGCTATGGCAAGCTAAAACCTGGAATTATCACTCTCTCTCTCTCCTCTCTCTCTCTCTCTCTCTCTCTGCTTTAAAGACGACGTACTAACTAAACCAATACGCATTACATGAATAGGGGTAAATAGGACACGGAAAATATAAAGCGAAAAAATAATGGGTATGAGTTCATGTTCATACTGCCTTTCAAACGTACACACACACATATATATATATATAGATATATATATATATTATATATATATATATATACATATATATATATATATATATATATATATATATATATATATATATATATCTAGTCTTGCACCCTTATTTTCACCTTCACCTCCCTGAACTCTTAAATGGTAAACCAGGTGAGAACCACTTAGTAAAAAGCGAGTTAAAGCATAGCTTCACATAGCCATACGTACACTCTCACAGTACATACATCATTCGAAGCAGGAGTTGCGGAAGCAATTACATACGCAAGTCTGAGGTTGAGAAGCTCAGAATCCCTCGTTGGAGTCTTAACTTGGGGTGCGTAATTGACTTAAGTCCCGGAAACGTGTGGCCCAAGGAAGGAACGGTGGATAACAAGACCTCGTTTGCAGAAGGGCTAGTAATCTCGTCGCTATTCCTCTGCCCTGCCTCCTCCTCCCCCTCCTCCTTTTCCTCGTTTCCTTGTTTACGACTGATTTTCCTCATTTCTTCGCCTTACTTTTATTATTATTATTATTCTCAGACACTTAATCGCATTAGCTTGGTAACTGCTAGTCAGCTTTCATTTGGCAATTTTAATCTAAAGGCTGAGTGCAATGTAAATACAAAAGTATCTCATCTGGATTCTTTTAAAACAGAAGAGAATGACAATAGTTACAATAAAACTATCTCCATTCTTATATTACTGTTAAATGTTGGTGAGCAGAGAAGACGGATTGATCAATTCTCGTGATATTTCTTGAATTTATAATTCTGTGTCTGCGTGCGTCTTTTTTTCGATACAACATATATGGAAATTTAAGGACTCTTTGTAATTCTCGAATTGTTTTCTGAACTCTAAGAAACATATCTATACGGAGTCATATTTGTGTGTCTGCGTGCGTATGTGTTTGTGCGTGTTTGTGTGCATGTGTATGCGTGTGCGTGTTTTTTCAATCCAACATAAATGTAAATTTAAGGATTCTACGTAATTCTCTAACTGTTTTCTGAACTCGAAGACAGAATTACCGACACCACAGATAAACATAGGCACAGGGATTTGTGTGTGTGTGTGTGTGTGTGTGTGTTTGTGTGTATGTGTATGTGTATGTATGTGTGTTTTAATGCAATATAAATGTAAATTTAAGGATTCTACGTGATTCACTTATTTTTTCCTGAACTCGAAGACAGAGAATTAAGGACACCATAGATAAACATAGCCACACGTGTGTGTGTGTGCGTGTGCGTTTGTATGCATGTGCATGTGTATGTGTGTTTCGTCAATCCAACATAAATGTAAATTTAAAGATTCTACGTAATTCTCTAATTGTTTTCTGAACTCGAAGACAGAATTACCGACACCACAGATAAACATGGCCACAGGGATTTGTGTATGTGTGTGTGTGTGCGTGTGTGTGTTTACAGTCCAACATAAGTGGAAATTTAAGGAATGTACGCAATTCCCGAATTGTCCTCTTATCTCCGAGCCGAGACAGTAAGTCACAGACACCACAAATAAACAACGCCACACGCAATTCACCCGATGTATCACGGAAATGCCACTCATTCTGACATTCCCTCGCATTACCGTTACCAGTAAGGCTTATGTTGCCAGCACGGCCTTCACTGGGGCATAAACAAGAGATTCCCAAACGCAACGTATGGTAATACTGAAAGAACTGGCCGACACGAGCCATAAACAAGATGATGCCCAGGGCCAAAGGGGTGAATTGGTCTCGTTTTCCTCAAATGACTCAGCCATAAAAGCTGATTCCCCAGATGATACTGGGTGCGTTCTCTTACTATTTTTTCCCTTTCGAAAAGGAATATTTTTATGCTGATATAAAGCAAATTTTATAGTAAAAGATATATACGCATGCGCCAATACCTTTGTATAAATCTAGACTATTTTTTTTTTTTTTTTTTTTTTTTTACTTTTTTAAAGGAATATTTTTATGTTAATAAAAAGCAAAATTTTTATAGTAAAAGATATGTACGCATGCATCAATACGTGTGTATAAATCCCGTTTGCGTTGCTATTAAAATTAAGTATTTCAATAATATGTCATTAGAGGGTTGTGAATAGATTCCATTTTTCCTGAATATTTAAAACTAAAAAATGTTTGAAAATCAGATCCACC
>NC_061094.1:51291667-51296667 GCF_015104395.2 Macrobrachium nipponense
CAAGTAACAACCGCCTACAATGTGAAAGGAATTTCATGGACTTCTTCGACCGACACCGTACCTGTCGGAATTCGACTACAAAAAGGGACATACTTCCGACAATTACGACCAGAAGGATATTCAACTCTACTTTGTTGGCGAAGGACTCGTGCTGGGATGATCTATTCATCGCGAACGGAATCGTGTAGCTTAGGATGCAGAGAATAAGTATGAGCGCAAAATGGAACGTTGGACCCGCCCAGGCAAATTTTCCCCTTGTTTTAACCATTGAAAAAGGCCGTTTCAATTGGCTAAAGGTGGTTGTCTGGAACTGTGTAATGGACGAAAAGTTGTTCGAAAGTTAGTTAAAAGTGAAGTAGTATAACCTCGGTCATGTATCCTATATATATAAAGTATCATGTATCCTATATATAATTGATCATAAATAACAGAGTTGAAATATATCTTTGCGTGTACGCAATAGGAATCTCTTATATAAATGATCATAAATAACAGAATCTAAATATATCTTTTGCGTGTACGCAATAGGAATCTATTAAAGTGCACATATATTAATCATAATTATATGAATCCATAGACATATGTATAACAAATCAGGTAGCCTATAATCAATCTGTTACCTTTTATCTTACCAATATCTGCAGTTAGTATATGAATTAATGAATCAGATATATAACATTTAGCATAAAAATCAACGAATCAATCAGCATAAACATTAATAATGTTATCAATTCATATATGAAAATTTTTTATCAGTTAAAATATGATTTTTATCATGTTAATCTTCATTCTATGCAATTATCAGAGTACATTAGTATTTTCTGTAGCATAAGTATCTTAAAGAGATGAAGTGAAAAACTGTATCATTATATATATCATGTGATCACTATTATTTAACAATATCATTGTTTTATATTTTATTACTTGAATCAATTCATGTACACAATGAATTTTTATTTACTTATATATATATATATTCACATAGTGTCTGTATCACACTCCTATAAGTCAAATGCAAGTCAAGTTTGAGTAATATTCAGTAGTTGGTTTTGGTACCTGACCGAGCTAATGTAAGTGTTTACATAATATATGGGATGTTAGTCCATATATATAAGTAACTAAAAACTAAAGAGGTCAACCAGATTGCTTGCAGGAATGTGATCAGACTAGAGACGCTAAAGATGACGTATACAATAAGTATGTAAGCTAAGATAAACATGCCGTCACCTGTAAGTCATTCAATTGTTTATAAACATTAATCCAAGCTCCCTGCTTGAGACAACTACCGCCTACGTGATCTGTAGCGTGTCTCATTCGATTGTGTGTTCGTATGAAACTATGTCATCTGATAGTATGTTCATATGTTCGAACTACTGTCTGTTCCTTCATAACTTGTAACAGAGATGGTAGACAAGCAGAACAGAGTTAGCTATCGACATTAGAAGACCTGTACCTCTTTACCTAAGCCTTTATCATGTAGAGGAATAATAGGATTAGCCATTATCATTGCAGAAGCGATCAGCTATCGTTATTAGAAGACTTGTACAATCATATCTGATCTTCAGCATGTAAAACTTCAGAAGAAATTATATCTATTTTTATACTTAGTGTTTTCTACAAGAACCTCACCGAACCATGAGTTTAACACATCGTCGTAAAGATAATACCGACTTCGTAAGTGATCTACAAAACCTCAGACACTCCCTTGAAGATGGAAGTGCAATACCAACCGACTTAGCGTATAGATTATCGCTAGTCTAACATTACCTCATAGGGCGCCTTATCATACAAGGCACAAGCCCTAATATATATATATATATCCCACTCCACATAAGTTCAACGAAATTCGCCCAGACCTTAAAATCAACATAAAATCCGACAGCAAAGGTTAAATACGTAATTGTGTTCAGTCGTCGTCGTCATCGAAGGCAAAAATAGAAAAGATTTTGTCGCTTCATATAAATCTCATAATCGCTCAGCACAACATAAACCGTTATTAATCCCTGTCGGGACGAGATTCAGTATTCTGACAAAATTACATATTCAAACGATGGATTATGGAAACCAACTAAGTAATGGAAAGTGAAAATAGTTTGACATAAAGCAGAAATTAAAAGCTGGTCACTTGAGTGTCACTACTAACTTTTATAATAATTCGCTTGTAGTTTAGAAGGTGATTTTATTTCTATACGGGCGATAGAAGATATAGTTATAGCTATAAGTAAGCAGAAGAAAACCAGAAATAAAAGATGGACATTGGCGTATTAGTACTCACTTTCTCACTTTTATTATAATTCGCCTGTAAGTTAGAAGGTGATTTTACAGGTATATCGACGAAAGAATAATAAATGCTGTTATAATAAAAAAAAAAATCAGGAATAAAAGAAGATGATTTTGTTTGTATACTAACAACAGAATATATAATTACAGCTATAAGCAAGCAGAGGAAACCCGGAAATAAAGGATGGCCATTAGCACCTCAGTACTTACTTTTATTATAAGTCGCCTACAGGTTAGATGATGATGTAACTTATTTACGGACAACAGTTTATAAATGCCGCAGGCAGCACTAGCTTTTTTTAGAATTCATCTGCAGGTAAGGTGATGATTTAACTGAACGACTAAAAGAATAATTACAGTTATATATAAACAAAAGAAAATTAGTAATGAAAGGAGGTCTGGGACGTAACAGTGCTAACTTTTCTTATTGTTATCCTACAGGATAGGAGACGATATAACTTGTCCACGAACACAAGAATAATTACGGCAATGAATAAACGAAAGCGAATCCCGTTCCATAAACCATACGGAATTACGAGAGAGAGAGAGAGAGAGAGAGAGAGAGAGAGAGAGAGAGAGAGAGAGAGAAAGCAAAGGGAGGCTCCCATAAAATACAAATTCCAATAAACCGCTATGACCTATATAAAATGTAAAAAGAAAATTATATGTCCCTTGAGAGTTTTTTGTGCATGATCATGCGAATCCAAGACTTTTATGGCAAATGACACATCTTGAGAGAGAGAGAGAGAGAGAGAGAGAGAGAGAGAGAGAGAGAGAGGGGGGGGGGGGTGGGGGGGGGGGGGCCTTGAATAATAACAGAGAATTTCAACAAAATATCGACACCATAAACATTCCTAATTTGTAAATAACGAATATTTGTAAATAACTATATATCATACTTCCTTCAATAATATTATCTAATTATAATCAACATGGTAACTTTCATAAAGTAAATCTTACCATACACAATTCATTTCGGTGCATTTAAAGGTTATATATCATACCATATCATTTTGGCATTTTTCTTTAGGCTAGATCTGACCTCCATGAAATTATAAATTTGGCAAATTTTTCATTTGGCTAAACCTACGCTCATCTAATTCTCTTCTATAATATCTTTATTCTCGTCCAGGCGCTTTCTTCCACTCTCTCTCTCTCTCTCTCTCTCTCTCTCTCTCTCTCTCTCTCTCTCTCTCTCTCTCTTTGGGCAGTCACCCTTTTAAGGTCATCATCCGAAGCCATATAGAAGCATTAAAGTAAATCCTTCCTTGCGGGCAGCTGTATCTAACAGCACCTTACCATAGAGAGAGAGGAGAGAGAGAGAGAGAGAGAGAGAGAGAGAGAGAGGAGGAGGATTATCTCGCTGAGGTCCTGTCGTTTGGAGTTATATGATGGGACTCATTTTAAAGGAGAGTATAATACATATTCTCTGTTTCCATTTTGAAGGATGGCTGCGTCTTCTTTTATAAGCTATTCTTAAAAAATTCTCCAAAAATATTGGTTGTTTTCAGTAAAATCTAAAACCTATTTTATCTAATACTCATAAGTGATTACTTTAAGTAACTGGACTGATAAACAGTCGATTCAACTTTTTTTTTTTTTTTTTTTTAGCATTATCTTGTGTTGTATTTTAGGCCTTACGGCAGTTTGTGAAATAAGCCCTACTGTTTGTCTTACCAAAGGCTTCTATCATATCACCTTTGAAATTTTACGACTTCAGGCGTAATATATATCCGCTCGTACGCATTAGTAATTAGGATAATTTATCGGTAATTATAATTGCAAATTTGCATATGAATTTATGAAATGATTACAGCTTACTGTTCTTAGCGAAATGCGAATCCAAATGGTCTTTAATTTGTAATATACTGTCAGTTTATCAGTCAACTCAAGTATTGTTTCCCGGACGAAAGTTCATTATTAAAGAGAATCAATACCCAAGTGATAAAATTAACCTTGGATGTACTCGCACTGAATCGAGGTCAGCTACATTTTTACACTTCCTACCATAAGTCAAAGTCATCTTTTTATTTGTTTCAACAGCATAAGCTCAATTTTTCTGTAGCTCGCTATTGAGGAACAGGCGTTTTTCAGTACTTTCTTACCCAGAAACATTTGAAAGACTGCACGAATATTTAGGAGTTTATAATCTTATGATGCAGCTTTGATGATAGTTTTCAGTCCTTAAATTCCGTCATACATAACTTCCCCTCAGGTCACTCCTAAAGCCAAAATAACCTTCTCATCGCACGTCCTACTTATTCACGATGTAAACAAGAGGATATACCAAGGGGGTATGTGGCATTAACATGTGAATTTATATTCTTTTTGGGGAGCATTATTCCCCCATGAATATGTAAACTGGGGCGCGCCTGTTTCATTACGCTCTCGTATGCACGCGCACGTGTGGGCGTCATTTTATGAAAGCGAAAGATACTTTTTTTTTTTTTTTTTTTTAATGCGTGTGTTTTATTTTTTATGGGAGTTAGGGGACAGAATTCCTTACTGGGGATACAAACGCGGTGTTCCAGTAGATATCTCAGTCATATTTTGGTGCTGGATTGGAGTCCTACGCTAAATTTGTTTCTTGTCGTGTTCAAATCTTTAAAAATGGCTTTATTGGGAGAAAAACTACTGAGTTATAATTTATCTCCTAAGTTTGATCTTACCAACGTATTAACATTCATTTCTACTATATAGTTAATATCCAGATAATTAAA
>NC_061094.1:51306667-51314167 GCF_015104395.2 Macrobrachium nipponense
AGTAATTAAATTAATCAAGGGTATCACTCCACCAACACTTTCAAACATCTCTTTATTTCCTGATTTCAGAAGTCTAAGTACTTCCTGGTTCTAAGTCACTTCAAGAAAATTGAAGAAGGAAAGCAAATCAATTACCACTCTAGTTTCTACCTAACATAAATATAATCATAATAAATATATTTATACTGGTGTAAGATAAAGAAAACACTTATAAAAAATATATACAAAAATTTATTAAATTCAAAATTTATAAGTGAAATTCACAATATCAGGGAAAATTACTGTTACTTGAAAACAAAGTAAAATTTAATTAATTCTTGAATCAAATTAAGTAAAATTAAATCAAAATTAAATTTATCACAGAATTCAAGAAAATTAATTCAATCAAAATTCAAAAGTATTAGGCAATAATTGAAAATCTGAAATTAATTCGCAAGTGCTAAACAACAATAAAACTTGAAAAGAATTCTAAGTAAATGCAAATTAATTCACAAGTG
This sequence comes from Macrobrachium nipponense, assembly GCF_015104395.2. Classification (NCBI taxonomy): domain Eukaryota; kingdom Metazoa; phylum Arthropoda; class Malacostraca; order Decapoda; family Palaemonidae; genus Macrobrachium; species Macrobrachium nipponense. The sequence goes on from NC_061094.1 coordinate 51,307,165, forward strand.
TTAAATTTAATTAAATGTGCAATGATTAAGCAATGAAAATAACTAAGTCAATTAAATGTGATGCAAATGTTTGAAAATATAAAACAAAAAGACACACTTCAATAAGAAAATGAAAAAGTGCACAAACAATGGAACAGACACAATCACAAAAAAAAAATCAGCAATGTGAAAAGTGTAAATCTTTTTCACTCAAAAACACTGTAACCAACAGTTTTTACCAAACCTTCACAACCATCTGTTATTAGTTAACCACAGTTCCTATCAATTATTAGCTAAACACAGTTCCTATCCGTTATTAGTTATTAGTTAACCAAACACTTTTTCTGATTAACTTTTAGTTATAGTTAAACACAGTTCCTAACCATTATTAGTTATTAGTTAACCAAACACTTTAATTCTGATTAACTTTTTAGTTATTAGTTAAACACAGTTCCTAACCGTTATTAGTTGCAACTAATAAAAATATAACACTTTACCTTTTTGGTATACCAACTTCTTTCTCTGCTGCAGTCTTGTCTTACACAATTTCACAAAAACCAGGCGCCGTTACGAAATAATGTCTGTTCAGATTCCACAAAAGAAACTAAATAACACTAAATAAATTCTAAGAAATATCAAAACATGAAATTCTAAAACGTTACGAGCGACCAATTTACGTTACGTTAATATAATCTCGATGTCGAGGGTAAAGGGAAAGAGGAGAGAGAGAGGGAGATCTAAACTGCCTCGAGGTTCTATTGAGTCGAATGAAATCTCTTCCTTTACGGAAACGGGAGAGAGCAGATGTCAAAACATTCTTGGCATGAAAGCTTCTCGAAAGTTCTGAAATCTATGATGCAATCTCACATACAAAATGTGCAATACCCACGTGGGACTTGACAAAGATATTCGCGTACAAGACGTGTCTATTAAAAAAAAAGAAAGACACTACTCGATCGAGACGGAGGCTGGGCGACAATTAAAATTGACATGTTTTGACAACAACGCAGAAGTCGAGCTCACTATCAAAGTGTTGACAGATTAGGGAAGCAAACGGAGATCTCTCTCTTTTTACATTCTACGTTAATATATATCTTTTATAACACGTAATGCGAATCTCGAACACACATTTTAAAACATCCTATTCTAAGCTATCTAGGAATTTGAAAAAAATGTAACATGACATTTCACAAAGAGGGGAAACATGCATTTTGAAAGTAGCATATATAAAATACCTCCCCCCAGAAGATTTTTTTTCACGGTGTTGAATCCAACGATATTCGCAACGAGATAAATAATCAGCAACTACATTGTTTTTGCCACTAATGTGCTGCACTCTTAAGTTATACTGTTACAGACACAAAGACCACCTGGTCAGTGTTTGATTATGAGTTTTTTTCATTTCTGGATAAATGATAGTGGATTGTGATCAGGACAACACTAAAATTTCTTTTTCATTCCTAGGTCTATTCACATACACTTCAAATTTTTTCGATGCGGTGATTAAGGCTAAAGTTTCCTTCTCGATTGTCGAATATACTTTTCTGATGTTTTTTCAGTTTTGTAGACATGAAACACACAGGATGGTAGATATTATTTTCATCTTCTTGAAGTAGAACAGCTCCAACACCACAGTCTGACACATCAACTTGTATCACAAATTTCTTGTCGAAGTCTGGAGCTTGAAGTACTGGTCTTTGAAGTTTAAAATGGCTTTTACCTTCTCAAAGGATTCTTGACACTCTGGAGTCCAAATAAACTTAGTTTTGGGACTAGTTAAGTCTGTCAAGGGAGCTACTACGGCTGAGAAATTCGGGCAAAAAACGATGATAGAAACCAGCCATGCCTAAAAATCTCTGTAGCTGTTTCCTGGTAGTAGGTGGGTAGCCTTACGGATACCTTCTACATTAGCATTTACTGGAGCAAGAAGGCCTTTCCCAACTTCCCAAACAACAAACCCAAGATACGTACAGTTTGCCTTTCCAAACTCACTCTTCTCTAGGTTGGACTGTTAATCCTGCTTCTGTAGTTTCTTGAAACTTTCCTCAAAATCTTCAGATGTTCTTCCCACGTTGTAGAGTAAATGACGATGTCATCTAGGTATACACCTACTCCTTCTATTGATCCTAGCAGTTGATCCATCACTCGTTGAAATGTTGCGGGTGCATTCATCAGACCAAACGGCAGAACATTATACTAATACAGTCCAAATGGGAGTAATAAAAGCTGACAGCAACTTCGCATTCTCAACTAAGGGAATTTGATAATATCCTTTCAACAAGTCTATCTTGGAAACAAACTTGGCTTGCCCAATATTATCAAGTAACTGATCATACGAGGCAAAGGATAATTATCAGCCACACCGATAGAATTCAGCTTCCTTAATCATACACATCCTAAATGAACTATCTGGTTTCTTCACCAACACACATGGAGAACTGAAGTGACTTGAACTGGGTTTTGCTAATCCATATTGCAGCAAATACTCAACTTCTTTCTTCAAAACATCTCGATGATATGGTGATAAAGAACGATAGGCTCTTTGCTTGAAAGGTTTTCCATCTTCTTGAATCTTGATTTCATGCTTGGTCAGATCAGTACGTCTAGGCACATCTGAAAAAATTTCTGGAAAAACTTCTAATTACGTCACTTAAGTCTTCACCTTGTTCAATATTCAGATGTTTCAGTTTATCCTCCAAATTTTTCAAAATTGAAGAATTATTCATCTTGCTTGCAGCTCCTAATTCGTAGCCATCATCGTCTTCTGTAGATAAAGTTGTCTGGGTTACTGACACAGTTTCAGTTTTAGTTTCTGAGAAATAAGGTTTCAAGAGGTTCACATGTATCTTCCGTTGTTTTCTTCTTCTTTCTGTTTCAATCACATAAGTTCTATCACTTAACTTCTGAATTATCTTGTAAGGACCTTGAAATTTATTAGTGAGGGGAAATCTCTTGACAGGTAAGAACACTAACACTTGTTGACCAACACTAAAACTTCTTAGCTTAGCCTTAGCATCAAATCTCCTTTTCATTTTCTCTTGCTCATTTTCAAGTTTTTCTAAAGAGATTTTCTAATCTCTTTCCAACCTTTTCCTTAAATCTTCAACTACTCTCCTTGGCTTTCCTCTTGATTTTCTTCCCAATTTTCTGCAAGAATCTTTCAACGGTCCTCTCACTTCTCTTCCAAAAAAACAAAAATCATCTCATTAGGTGAACATCCCATACTTTCTTGATAAGCACTCCTAACTTCAAACAACATTAATGGTAAACCACCATCCCATTCTCTTCCTGACTCAACAATATTTGTCAGCATACTTTTCAATGTCTGATGGAACCTTTCTAAGGCACCTTGAGTTTCTGGATGATAGGCAGTGGATAACTGTTGTTTCACTCCTAACAAATTCATCACATCCTGGAATAACTTTGAAGTAAAGTTTGTTCCTCTGTTACTTTGTACTATTTCTGGTATTCCAAACTTTGAGAAAAACTCCACAAGTTTTTCAGCAACTATCTTGGCAGATATGTTTCTAACAGGGATTGCTTCTGGATACCTTGTCACAGGACACATTAATGTCAACAAATACTCATTTCCTTTCTTTGTCTTCAGCAATGGTCCAACCATATCTATAATCACTTTGCTAAAGGGTTCTCCTCTAACTTCTATAGGTTGTAGGGGGGCTTTCTTGATGGTTTCATTCGGTTTTCCAGCTATCTGGCAGGTATGACACTCACGACAAAACCTGCTAACATCTTTGTGAAGTCCAGGCCAGAAAAAATATTTCATGATCTTCTCCACAGTCTTCCTGATTCCCATATGTCCAGACTCATGAGCTACTGCAACCACTTGCTTTCTCAATGGATATGGAATATCAAAATTTGATGATATTCGCCCCATTCAGCATCTCCTGGTATATCTGTAGGTCTATACGTCCTCATCAGTAAACCTTCCTTCAGATAGTAACAGGTAGGAGTTTGTTGCATCTCTTCTCGATCAACAACTCTGAAGAACAAATCAATTAAAGATGCATCCTTCTTCTGCAAGTCCATCAGCTTCTCTCTTGTCACTTGACCAACTTCAAAGGTTGAATTCTCAATATCTGCAAATAACTCAGCTACTGTAGTTTCACTACTGTCTTCAGTAACACTTTGACTACTCGGAGTTTCTTCAGGAACATCAGGTTCTTCTTCTTCGTCGTCGTCGTCTTCTTCATCTTCTTGGGAAATCTCTTCTTGGTCAGCACTATGGGAACCTTCACTTCCCTGGTAATAATTCTTAAAAGCACAAAGATCCTTCACTTCATCCTTCTTGGGTGTGTAAATCCTCAGTTTCTTCACTTACAGTCGTAGTCCTCTTCATACTTCTGGTAGTTACACAACTAGGAAACAGGTGGGGGTTATTCTTCTCCAACTCTTCTGTAGGACTAATCCTCAATGGTTTGTCTGTCACTACAGGACAAGAATAAATGGCACACACCAACTTCATTCCCCAACAGAACATGTGTACCTTTTTACAGCCAGTGAGTCCTTTACAGCAAAATCAACATTTCCCTGTCACCAATTCACATGACATGTAAGCGGCAATATAGGAGTTACTTCCTCTCCTCCTATACACTTCAAATAACTGAATCTCCTGTGAGACTCTTCTCCAACTGAGGGTGAGAACCACGTACTACCACACTATGGTTACTCCCTGTATCAGTAATATCTTGATGGTACCTGCATACTTCCTTCTTGAGTTGACAGCATACCCTCATAGATAATATGGCTTAAAAGCCTCCACACTACTTAGCCACTACTGCTTGAGGTAACATTTCCACCGGTGCTAAACATTCAGCTTGTTTAGTTTCATTCTTCTCTGGAGTCTGATTCTTTCCCACACTGCTCTTCGTAGTTTGTTTCACTGGTCACCTTTTACAACTTGACGAAACTGGTTTTGACTGCTGTTGATTCCGTAACACTCTTGACTGTAGTGTCCTACTCTTCCCACACTTGAAACAGACAACATTAGGTTTCTGTAACTGTCTTGAAAAACTGGATGAGGATTTCACATTAGTTGCTGAGGTGTATTACTGGTACTCTTGGTAGTATCACTTGAAGGTTTCCCATTAAATTTGTTCCTGTTATTTGGAAAAGACCTAAAACCTGGCCGTTGTAGACTCTGGTACTTGACATTGTAATTACGCTTACTACTGATTATATTGTAATCTTCACTGAGTGTGGCAGCTTTGTCAAGTTTCTTCACTTCTCTCTCTCTTAAATAAGCTCTTATATGTTCAGGAATTCCCTTAAAATACTGTTCAAGAACAAGTAACTCTTCTAACTCATCAAAAGTTTTAACTTTAGCAGCTTCTACCCAACGTTTGAAACACTTCTTCTCACTTTGTAAGCATAATCTAAGAATGTTCCCTTCTCATCTTTTCTCAAATTTCTGAATCTCTCATTGTAGTACTCTGGGGTCATCTGGTAAACTTGTAGCACACGTGTTTAAGTACTTGTAGTCTTTACACTGATCAGCTGTTAAAGCTAGATAAGCACTTCTCCCTTTACCAATTAAGACACTTTGTAGCAAAAAAGACCATTTATCCTCTGGCCATCCCATACCTGAAGCCACTTTCTCAAAGTGATCAAAAAAAACTCATCTGGAGCTTCTTCAGTAAACTTAGGGATTAAACTTCTGTACTCTCACTACATTCATAAACAGGTCTTGATTACCATGGTTAGGGTTAGACAGTGTTACAGGTAATGTGGATCTAGCTCTTATTAATTCCATTTCCCTTTCATGTCTTGCGATTTCTCTTTCCTCTTTTTATCCTTTCTCTTTCCTACTTTTGATCCTTTTCCTCTTCCTCTGACGCTGCTTTTTCTTCTTCTCTTTCTCTTCTTTCTTGTTTTTCCCTGTCTATTCTTTCTCTTTCAGCTTGCATTCTCTCTCTTTCAGCAAGCATTTTTAGCTTAATCAAATTCTCTTTCTGCTTCAATGCGTCTAAGCTCTAACTCTGCATCACTTTTCTCTTTCTTTTCAGCTTGCTTATTTATGAGATCAGCACGTGCCACATTCAACAACTCTTGAGCCAATTCTAACTCATCTTCATCAGTTATTCTACCAGAGTTTATCAATGATTCCATAGCAATACATCTTATTTGTGCCTTTACCATACTAGTAGACATACCACCACATGCCTCTGCTAAAGCGCTCCACTGTGCTCTAGACAGAGTGGTTTCAGACAAAACTTGAATGGAAGGGGCTACTAAAAATTCCTGAACATTGAACTGAGCCATTTTCCTCTAAGTTATCAACTTACAATTCAATACAATAAATGCAAAACAAAATTATATGGTCACTCTCCTAACAAAATATATCCCTAACACACCTGTATTCTAGAGTGATAATGAAATCTGCTTTCCCGGGTCTCTGGGAGGGCACCATTAAACAATGTTACGAAGTGCCAAGTATCTGGTTACCATGCATCAAATATTACCTCACAAAAAGCCAGACACCTGAACAACCCTCATAACACGTTCACAACGAACTGAATACTCTAAAGGCAACAGTGATCCCTTAACACTTACCAGTATTACAGAAAATCAGGACAAGTTCAATTCACAACAGGTGTGAGGTAATCTTGTAAGTAATTAAATTAATCAAAGGGCATCACTCCATCAACAACTTTCAAAACTCTAAGTATTTCCCTGATTTCAGAAGTCTAAGTACTTCCCTGGTTCTAAGTCTCTTCAAGAAAATTGAAGGAAAGCAAATCAATTACCACTCTATGTTTCTACCTAACATAAATATAATCATAATTAATATATTTATACTGGTGTAAGATAAAGAAAACACTTATAAAAATTTTAAATACAAAAATTTATTATTAAATTCAAAATTTATAAGTGAAATTCACAATATCAGGGAAAATTACTGTTACTTGAAAACAAAAGTAAAATTTAAATAATTCTTGAATCAAATTAAGTAAAATTAAATCAAAATTAATTTATCACAGAATTCAAGAAAATTAATTCAATCAAA
>NC_061094.1:51319167-51324167 GCF_015104395.2 Macrobrachium nipponense
TTGATTCTCTTTGCACACCTTTTTTTAAAATTTACTTCACCCAAAAACATAGGTTAAAAAAAAAGTATTTACAAATAAATTTCTTTCAGAAACTTTGAGATATTGATTCTGGTACACCCTTTTCACTTTGTCATATTTACTTACCCAAAAACATATATTGAAAAATGAGTAGTATTTCCAGAAAAAAATTATTTTCAAAACGTTGAAATATTGATTCTCTTTGCACACATTTAAATGTACTTCACCCAAAAACATATATTGAAAAAAAAAAGTTTCCACCGAAAAAAATTATTTTCAGAAACTTTGATATATTGATTCTCTGCACACCTTTTTCATATTTACTTCACCCCCAAAAAATATCAAAAAAAAGTATTTCTAGAAAAAACCGTTGTTTTCAGAAACGTTGATATATTGATTCAGTTGGCACACCTGTTTCAAATTTACTTCCCCCAAAGATCACATATTGAAAAAGGAGTAGTATTTCCCAAAAAAAAATTATTTTCAAAAACGTTGATATATTGATTCTCTTCGCACACCTTTTTCATATTTACTTTACCCAAAAACATTTATTTAAAAAAATGTATTTCTAGGAAACAAAAACATTGAAAAAAATAATATTTCCAAAAACAAATTTTAATTTGGAGCTATTTCTCTAAAAGCATTAATCTGCTTTAGCATGGAACCCATAAATGTAGAAAATATATTTAGTGCTCATTAAATTTCATAATTTTTCCAAAAAGTATGACTGTTTATAGTTATTTACAGAAACGTTAATCTGCTGGAACATGGAAATTATAAAGGTAGTATAAAACGGTCAATGCACATCTAATCTGGTAATTAAAACAAGTTAAAACATTTCAACTGAAACTGAAGCAGTATAGGAATTAATCGAGTTTGAATTATTACAATGATTATCTGATCATTTTCTGGTATAAAGTAAAACATATAAACGTAAGCTGAACCATAAAAAGATAAACGAGTTTGGTTTATTATAATTGCAATCTATACACAGAGGAATGTACTTTTATGAAACGTATCAGAAAATCTTATAACCTAAAAAAAATATAAAAAATAAAACATTTCAACGAAAACTAAAACACGACAGGAAATAAAGTCTTAAATTTTCATAAGATTATTTACACAGATTTGGAATTGAGAAGGATATCTTTAGTCTTTTGAGATGAAAATCAAGACGAGACTCGTCAGATCGTATCGTTTTCCGGAATAAAGTGAAACATTATCAACGAGAACTAAAAACGCGACAGGAACAAATAGTCTTGATTATCATAAAGACTATTTATACAGAAAGGAAATCCTGAAGGATGCCTTTAGTCCTTTAGGAAATGTGGAGATCCTTCTTAGCAGTTACCTCTTTCACCCGATTCATGGCCTTTCTTGGGCAAATAAAGAGCAGAGGATTACATCCTCAGTAGGGTTTAATTACCTCTATTGTTTGTGTTGTCCACCACCGCTATTTGAGGGATGTTGGCCTCTGCAATATTATTATTATTATTATTATTATTATTATTATTATTATTATTATTATTATTATTATTATTATTATTCGACAAAACCTGGCTGGTTGTAACCGGTAATGTAAAGTAACGTTTGTCTCTTTGAGTATATTCTATATATCATACGTACGTAACATATATATATATATATATATATATATATATATATATATATATATATATATATATATATATATATATATATATTATATATATATATATATGCTTCGCAGATGAGGGTATATAAGATGTGACGTGCAGAGCATCTCTACAGAGACGTGAAGGTGGACTACAGAGACTTAACAGCCTCGTGAAGATGAGATTTGGCTTCGGTTTTCTTCCTCCTGAAGTATGACGTGACGTTTCACATATATTTTATGTGAAGTGAAGTATAAAAACTCGTTCACATCATATATAAAAGTTTCTACCATCGTCACTTCACACGTCATCTTCATAAATATGTTTTCTTTTCAGCCTGGTGTGACAGACAAACAAGGACCCTTGGTGTGAGAAGTGTGATATACACACACACACACACACACACACACACACACACACACACACACACATATATATATATATATATATATATATATATATATATATATATATATATGAATAATTATCACATCACCGTGATTCATATATATCATTCGAGGTACAAATGCCTATAATATCTAATTCACTCTACCTCGGAATCGATATAAAACTTATAGCCTCCCTGTTGGCGACTGGATAACGTCACTGGCCGTTCCAGATTTCGTTCCTGTCCACTGGACGGTGTTTCGATCCCATGAGGGGACGAAATTATTATCAACTAAAAATTCCCCTTCGGTACATAGTATGATGATGTCAATTCCGAGGTAGAGTGATTAGATATTAAAGGACATTTGTAGCTCGAATGATATATATATATATATATATATATATATATATATATATATATTATATATATATATATATATATAGATATATAGATATATATATATATATATATATATATATATATATATATATATATATATATATATTATCTATATCTATATCTATATCTATATCTATATCTATATATATATCTATATATATTATTTATATATATATATATAGATTCTATATATATATATATATATATATATATATATATATATATATAGTTATATATATATATTAATATATATATATATATATATATATATATATATATACATACATTACCAAGAAAACTTCTGAATGCCGCAAACTAACATGAAGATATACCGCAAATTTTTATAAAATGTCTCGGATAATATTCGCCATCTCGGGAACAAATAGAATCGTAAGCCGATGTGCATAACGTTAATGATCCTTTTTTACGGTAAAAAGAAATGGTGGTCGTTGTGAGGAAAATAGTTTAAAACATTTTTCTCGGCGCGGGTAAAAGAAAGATTATTTTTGCACGGACCGCGTTTAGGATAATATTCTCGGTACCGTTGCGGATGTCACTTTAATAACGATACGTTATTCATTTCGGATACCGTAGGAATAGCAGTGCACTCAGAGTATAAATGCTTTTGTTAAGCTGTATTATTTATGAGAAAAATTTTCATCGTCTTGGGAATCATTGCCCAAAATATCACCAAACTGTCAAAATTGTGACAGATTCAGGTCAGGCATTCATTCATTCATTCAATGAAAGAATCATACATTTAATTCTGAAAAAAAAAAAAAATTGTAGGAGAATTTGGATGCTTATCATACAGTTTCCGACAAAGGATAGACGATGGCTGTAACTATTATCATTAATACAGTTTTTTTTATATGCCTAGCTGTGAATACCACTATGAATTTATTAAATGCAATACCTGCGGTATATCAGATTTTTAAAAATGTATTGGGTACTGGAGCTCAAATAAAATATTGCGTGTAATTGTTAGTTAAAAAAAACGAAGACAATATGTTGCATAAATGATTTGTGGGCTTATATAATCTGTCATAAATCTTCTGACTCTGAGAAGCCGAACGTCTACTCTCTGCTAACTCTCTCATCTCTCTCTCTCTCTCTCTCACTCTCTCTCTCTCTCTTATTTCAGGAAACTGCATTATTTCATCTTTAGTTGTTCGTAATTCAAAGACTGCTCCTTAAAGGGACATAGTCTTACCATTACATTCATAACTCTCTCTCTCTCTCTCTCTCTCTCTCTCTCTCTCTCTCTCTCTCTCTCTCTCTCTCTTTTAGCTGAAATTATGAAAAATGCTATGTTTTAACCTCTAGTTACTTGTAATTTAAGGAAGTTAAGTTTAGATATATTTGTATCTCACTTTACTTTCTCTCTCTCTCTCTCTCTCTCTCTCTCTCTCTCTCTCTCTCTCTCTCTCTCTCTCTTCTTTTTACCCCTTCTTTGGACCCTAGCGCCGGCTCGGATACATCAATTGGGGCGTGTCTTCAGCCCTCTTCCTGCAAAGCAGATGCGTTCCGACCCCGATGGAAATGTATTCAGTAAATGCTGCTTTCAGTCGCAAATAAGATCAGCGCCGAAAGCAAAATTCTGCTTTGTGCTTGCATTATATATATATATATATATATATATATATATATATATATATATATATTACTTTATCTTATTGTTGGTAGGCATCTATGTCTCTCTCTACTTATTTAGCTTAAGATGAATTAAAATCCTCTGGTCTCACCCAATGTCTAAAAAACCCGGAAAACAAAATTTAGGTATTTTCAGTAGTGCTCTGTAGATGCGAGTGTATAGTATCCTCTTCTCGGCTCACGCTGTCCAGCCGAGTGTCCTCTTGGCAATTTTAATGGGGGGGGGACTAAAATTGCTCTCTATCTCTCTAATCCTATTTCCTGCTCGGTACGCTCAGCTTGTTGGAGATTGCGACAGAAGCGGCTTTTGTACTTTGCTGATTATTTTCCCTAATACCTACAACTGGCGTGGCCTACGAGGGCGAAAAGTCTATTGGTGACCACTCCTTTACTGCTGCAGTGAAGTTTGGTAATTTTGTCTGTAGGATTTCTGGGAATGAAGTAACAGGTGCCTTGAGTCCTATAAATTTCATAAGGAAGTGTGGGGCAAACCTCCTGTGAATATCTTAGCTATTTCCCTCCTAGGGACTTCTATCCATTTCCCTAAGTGTTGCTGACAAGTCGACCTCTAAAATCTGAGTGTACTTCTAAGCTGATATGAATCATATCTCTCATCCTATTTATAAGACTGTATTTTCTATCAGTCACTCGTCTATGGGGAGAGTTCCATTTCTTATCACACGGTCTACCACATTCCAGACTACCATTTCCATATGGAAATCTACAATTCTCGAATTTCCCAGTTCAGTAATTGAATCTCTCCTTCTACTACTACAGAGGTTTGGAATCAAATTTATATTTGTGGCTTTCCCGGTTCTTATAATCTCTTTTTTTCCCCTTTACGAGGTAAATCTAATGAAGCCTTCTCCTGCATCCTCTCCTTTCCCCTTCACTTCCTCTCTGTCTTT
>NC_061094.1:51338154-51343154 GCF_015104395.2 Macrobrachium nipponense
TCCAACAATCTGAACGTACCGAGCAGGAAACAGGATTAGAGAGATAGAGAGCAATTTTAGTCCCCCATTAAAATTGCCAAGAGGACACTCGGCTGGACAGCCTGAGCCGAGAAGAGGATACTAGATACTCGGATCTACAGAGCACTACTGGAAAATACCTAGATTTTATTTTCGGATTTTTAGACATTGGGTGAGACCAGAGGATTTTAATTCATCTTAAGCGAAATAAGTAGAGAGAGACATAGATGCCTACAACTATAAAGATAAAGTTTATATATATATATATATATATATATATATAATATATATATATATATATATATATATATATATATATATATATATATATAGATATTATACATTCTAGTGTTTGCTTAGAAGCATACAAAGATTTTATCCTTTTTTACATATTAGAACATGAGATTAGATTTTTCTTCTATTGCACGAATTTTTCCCTTAACATCAAAACAAATAAGAGATGATGAAGCCTAGAACCATAAAACACAGATTTAACTTCACTAGTGAGTGCTTAGAAAGAAGACAAAGATATTTCGATTGGTAATAAAGACAATTTCTCGATATTATTTTAAAATTCTCGATATATTTCTAAAAAAAATTTTACGACTTTTTTCCTCATTCGTTTAAAACGAAGTGAGTAGGAGATGGAGAAACATATTCTAATGTTTGCCTAGAAAGAACAAGAGACGTTTTTGGATTAGCCTAAAGTTAAATATCTCACAAAATATTCCTGGAAAAAAAATTTTAATATTTCCCCTCTTTGCCTTTGAGAAAGGAGGCTCCTTTTCATCAAAGGAATATTTCGTTTGCCTTTGAACCATTTTTTTTTTCTTTTTTCTTTCTTCTATCGAGGGGAATTTTTAGTCATGCTTCCCCTTCTAGTTTGTCTGCATTTATATATATAGATATATATATATATAGATTATACTATATATATATATATATATATATATAGATATATATTATATATATATGACTGGTAAAAATGTTCTGTAACACCAGAGTTCCATCTATAAAAGGAGCCCATAAAACACCAAATAGAGAAAAAGTACTATATTTCAGAGACTGCTGTCTCCCTCTTCAGGTAGATGATTGAGAAAAGTTCACAGAAAAGGTGGTATTTATACCAAGAGGTCCATCCACAAACAAGCCATTTTAAGTCACCCCCGCTGATAATCTTCCTCTAATCTTCTTAAGGTTGGTTGAATGAAGACGTTGTCGATCGTGTCCGAAATCCATCCTCCTTTTGAGATGTCATTACCTGCCTCATCTTTTATAAGCCGATTCCATCATTTGACTGTCTTGTACCGGCAGTTGCTGCTATAAATTACACGTGACAAATTCAGTTTATTCTATGGTTATGTTCATTTATATGGTTGAAGATAGCCGAGTTCTGTTGTCCATACCTAACTGACCGTTTGTGTTGTATTAATCTCTGGGAAGGGATTTACCTGTAAATCCGATGTAAGATTGGTCACAGTCCTGGCATGGGATTTTCGTATACCCCAGAGGTCCTTTGGAGATGTCTTTTGTTGGACGTTAATCAGGGATTTGGCTAAGGTGTTTGGGTAAGTAAATACAAAAGGGTTCGATTGTCCGAGGGGGTTGGTTATTCTCTTATCGTGTCCAGGGGTGGGGATTATTATTTTATTGTTTTTGGTGTATCTCTTGGTCTTGTCTTTAGGGGGTCGGTAGAAAATTACGTTAGCTTTGTGAATTGCTTTCTCAATTATATGGTCAGGATATTTTAAGACGAAAGTTGCTTGCGAATTAGTTCAAATTCTTTTTCCAGGAATTCTGGGGAACAAATTCGTAAGGCTCTTAAGAACAAGTTACTAGCTACACCTATTTTGATAGAAAATGTCATGATAGCTAAAGTAGTGAATGTATGAAAGTGAGAACGTTGGTTTTCTGTATATGGTAAATTTTGTATTCTGTCGTATCTCTGATTATTAAAACATCAAGAAAAGAATTTTGTTGTCTGTTTCCCATTCAAACTTTAAATTTGATGCTGGGCACTAATGTGTTAATTTCGAGAGGAATTCATTGAAATTGCCCCACCTATTATCCCAAAATGTTAGGATATCATCCACGTATCTCATCCACAGCATGTTTTTGGGTTTTATTGCATTTATTACTGTAGTTTCAAGTATTCCCTGTACAGATTGGCTAGAACAGGACTTAAAGGACTACCCATACTACACCCGAATTTTTGCTTGTAGAATGATTCCCCGATGAACGAAAATACGTTTTATTAGATGCACATAATTCAACTAGCTTTATTATTTTGTCAAGCGCCAATGGAAATGATCTGAATAGGGGGATAATTTTACCCTTAAAAATTGAAGAACGTCCTGTACTGGTACTTTAGTGAACAAGGAATCTACATCAAGGCTTAAAAGTTTTATGTTGTGAAGTGGTATATGTGCTTCTCTGAATTTGTGACAAAAATCTTCCGAATGTTTAATGTGACTGGGAGAAAAAGTGCCTAAAAAAAGGGGAAAGGAGGCCAGCTAACCATTTAGAAATTTTGTAATTGAAAGCACCGGCACATGAAACGATGGGTCTGAATGGAAGATTGTCTTTGTTTTTTAGTTTTGGGAAGGCCATAAAAATAGGGTAATTTAGGATTAATTACTTTAAATTTCTCTAATAGTTCAATACTCTTTTTGTCTTTGCCAATTAATCTTACTTTCCGAAAAAAATTCTGTGGGAACGTTTTGGAGGGGATTTTTCGTCAGTTTTTCGTATGTGTTTTTGTGTCGCTAAGGAGCTGGTTTGATTTTGTCAAGGTAGAAGTCTTTGTCCATTATTACGATTTTGCCGTCTTTGTCGGATCTACTTATTATAACATCTAACTTTTTTAGCGAGTGGATGGCTATCATGAATCGCGGGGTGGGGGGAACAGGATATTTCTTATGTAAGTCAGTTAAAGCATTTAGTAAACACTCCTTTAAACATATCTCTTCACGGTTGTAGTTTTTATCAGATATGAATTTATCAAAAGCCACTATGAAGTCTAGGTTGTTTTTGCGGTCTGGCATAAGGGCAAAGGATAAGCCTAAATTTAAACTAAATGTTGATTTACAGTAAGGGGGGTGTTGTTTTTTTTATAAGTTTAAAACTTGTCTTGTGCTCAAGATTATTCCATGCACTATTGTCTATTAGGTTATTTTTAACTTGCGTAGCAAGTCTGTTGGAATGAGTCACGCTATTATAGGCAGCAATGTCGGAACAGAATGAAAATCAGATACCTGTATATGTGGTCCGTAGTGAGGAGGCGAAGATTAGACTGGGTTCCATATATCACTCTGCGTAGTACGAAGATGTCGTTTTTCGTATCGGTGATTCTTTCCTCCAGGAAAATCTTGTGTGAGAGAGGGAAAGGGGTCCGATTGCAGAGTCCATCTCCGAATCCGTACATTTTTTTGGTAGTACTTGTTCTTTGAGGCATTGCTTCTAAAAAGTGTTTTTGGTTTTTCAGCCGGTGTAGTCTGATCAGTTCTTTTTCAAACTTGCGAAAATTGTCTTGACTTCTGGAAGTGAGTGAAGATCCTGGAAAGGCGGTTGAATTCCATAATGGGCTGAAAATGACTGGTAAAAATGTTCTGTAACAACAGAGTTCCATCTAATAAAAGGAGCCTCCCATAAAAACACCAAAATAGAGAAAAAGTACTATATTTCAGAGACTGCTGTCTCCCTCTTCAGGTAGATGATTGAGAAAAGTTCACAGAAAAGGTGGTATTTATACACAAGAGTCCATCCACAAACAAGCCATTTTAAGTCACCCCCACAGAATTTTTTTTCGGAAAGTAAGATTAATTGGCAAGACAAAAAGAGTATTGAACTATTAGAGAAATTTAAAGTAATTAATCCTAAATTACCCTAGTTTTTTTATGGCCTTCCCAAAAACTCACAAAGACAATCTTCCATTCAGACCCATCGCTTTTCATGTGCCGGTGCTTTCAATTACAAATTTCTAAATGGTTAGCTGCTGGCCTCCTTTCCCCTTTTTTTAGGCACTTTTTCTCCAGTCACATTAAACATTCGGAAGATTTTTGTCACAAATTCAGAGAAGCACATATACCACTTCACAACATAAAACTTTTAAGCCTTGATGTAGATTCCTTGTTCACAAAATAAAGTACCAGTACAGGCGTTCTTCAATTTTTTAAGGGTTAAAATTATCCCCCTATTCAGATCATTTCCCATTGGCGCTTGACAAAATAATAAAGCTAGTTGAATTATGTGCAGCTAATAACGTATTTTCATTCGGGGGAATCATTCTACAAGCAAAAATTCGGGTGTAGTATGGGTAGTCCTTTAAGTCCTGTTCTAGCCAATCTGTACATGGAATACTTTGAACTACAGTAATAATGCAATAAAACCCAAAAAACATGCTGTGGATGAGATACGTGGATGATATCCTAACATTTTGGGATAATAGGTGGGGCAATTTCAATGAATTCCTCTCGAAATTAAACACATTAGTGCCCAGCATCAATTTAAAGTTGAATGGGAAACAGACAACAAAATTCCTTTTCTTGATGTTTTAATAATCAGAGATACGACAGAATACAAATTTACCATATACAGAAAACCAACGTTTCTCAACTTTCATACATTCACTACTTTAGCTATCATGACATTTCTATCAAAATAGGTGTAGCTGAGTAACTTGTTCTTAAGAGCCTTACGAATTTGTTCCCCAGAATTCCTGGAAAAAGAATTTGAACTAATTCGCAAGCAACTTTCGTCTTTAAAATTTAAAATATCCTGACATATAATTGAGAAAGCAATTCACAAAGCTAACGTAATTTTCTACCGACCCCCTAAAGACAAGACCAGAGATACACCCAACAATAAAATAATAATTCCCCACCTGGACACGATTAGAGAAATAACCAACCCCCCTCGGAAATCGAACCCTTTTTCCTATATTTACTTACCCAAACACCTTAGCCAAATCCCTGTTATTAACG
>NC_061094.1:51348154-51350654 GCF_015104395.2 Macrobrachium nipponense
TATATTTTTAGGGTGAAGTAAATATGAAAAAGATATGCAGAGAATCAATATATCAAAGTTTCTGAAAATAGTTTTTTTTATGGAAACACTTGTTTTTAATATATGTTTTTGGGTGAAGTACATTTAAATGTGTGCAAAGAGAATCAATATATCAACGTTTCTGTAAGTAAACATAACATCCTAACGAGACTCTCAAATAAACACACCCAATTTTCCCTCACACTTAATACCTGAGGATAAATGTTTGCTATCCATAAGTTTCATTAAACTCCTGAGCCATAAAATACCACAAGTTTCAGTATTTATGTCCAGAGCTTTCCCGAACCTAAACCGCTTCTTGCTCTTAAACGCCTGGAGGCAACAGCGCCTTCGAGGGATTACGCCTCAGATGCGGTTGAATGCTGGTCACTTTTACCGTTAAATGGCCCAGGGGGGTTTGCGACACATAATTTCCAGAGAGGGGAAGCATTCCAGAGAAATAAAGTGTCCTGCTATCTATTTTAAGGAAAGGTGTTGAATGTGAGTGTAAGAATTATGGGGGTATCGCATTGATAAGTAGACACAATTACGTAAATTGTAGCGTTTTGACTGAGTAGTTCAGACTGTCTTAAAAACTGCTAAGTTAAGACCAGTCATTATGAATCTCTTGGCCACAAGGGAAGAAGCATGAAAACTGTTAGTTTAAGACCAGTCATTATAATTCGCCTGGCCACAATGGACGAAGCTCACCTGTATTCAAGCGAGCGTTTATCTAGAGAAAAAATCTGCTATATAATGAAATTGCTTGAACTGGCGTTGTGCAAATCTAGAAGCTCTTGCGAGGAAAATAATTCTTATACTATAATATGGTGAGATGAGGAGGAATGTACACTGGACTTTATAAACAATGTTTGATGAATAGTAGTCCGATTTTAAAAATATGTGAGCCGCTGCTTTCATTTTATACTGCAATTTATTATAATTATTTCACTAAATGAGACTTTTTCACAGAAACATGCACAAAATGGCCATTGACTTGAAACTCAAGCTCCAAAGAATGTTGGTTTCAACCTCCCACCGATAAAGACCCCACAGTGCAGCAGAAACTGATCATGATACAGAGTCAGTGATTTTTAATCGGCCTGGGGAAAACGCGAATCCGCGACACCTGAGTGGCATGCTATGACACTAACCATCATACCAGCGGACCAGCTAAATTGCGTTAGCAAAAGTATTTGCAGCAATCCTTACAAACAACTCTACCTTATCATTCGCTTGAAATAAAAGGGCTTTGCCCTTTTTTATTACTGGCTTACGAAACTTTTTTTCTAATATTCTACGGAATTCCAAAGAGGCTACCTTGCCTTTGTGAAGATATCAGGACACTACTACGTATTTATCGTTCATTTACATGCAATTTTGTTTACAGGATAACTTGCGTTAATATTGCTATTTACATGAAAATAATTTGTCTATGTAAATTTCCAAGGAACTTTACCGATCGAGATGCCTATCGTCGGAAAGTTCTGTAAAACAATGCTGATTCCTCCTGGAGTTTGGCAATTCTAAGATTATCGCAAAATTGTATGTTTTGCATCATTAACAAGTGGTGCAATAAATGTCTACCATGTTCAGATACCATTATGCGCATTCTAACATTTTCACAATAATAATTTGCTTTTTGGCTAAGGATATATATATATATATATATATATATTATATATATAATATATATATATATATATATATATATACAATATATATATATATATATATATATATATATATTGGAGTATATATATATAAATATATC
Source organism: Macrobrachium nipponense (assembly GCF_015104395.2). Classification (NCBI taxonomy): domain Eukaryota; kingdom Metazoa; phylum Arthropoda; class Malacostraca; order Decapoda; family Palaemonidae; genus Macrobrachium; species Macrobrachium nipponense. The sequence continues at coordinate 51,349,947 of NC_061094.1, forward strand.
TATATATATATCTATATATATATATATATATATAGATATATAATAAATATATATATCTATATATATATATATATATATATATATATATATATATATATAGATATATTATATATATATATATATATCAATTTAAACAACAACAAAAGTGCTTGATGTCAGCTTACAGATGTAATATCCGCTGATCCGAAGGGATAATCTTTTGAACTCCTTACTGCTGGACTTGAAAGAGATAATATTTCAAAGGCTCTTAACACTGGTAAAAGATGAGAGGCAGCCGCATTTAAATAACTTATAAAATTTATAAAAATCCTGAATGTACGCTTTTGATTCTTGATTACTTAATATTTGTAAAGACTTTATACAAATGCCAAAATCATTGGTTTTCATTTTGGGAATGAAATGTTTTGTAATCGGAATTCTAGACAAGTCTTTGAACTATCAGTTTAATGGTAACCATCCAAGTGATATCTAATATGACCCACAACGTAGTATATTTTGAATGATCGATTGATTGTAAATTTTCTGGCGTCACAACCACCAGGGATACAGACCTCAAAGGTGCATCATGGAAAATAATGCTTCATGAAAAGTTGGCAACATTTCTGATCTGTGGCTTTGCATAATACCGCACAGACGAAATTAAAATTTAACTGTTCTCTCTACCTTGGATATGATAGTATAAAGTGCTTTTATAAGGTTTTAAAGCTA
>NC_061094.1:51355654-51358154 GCF_015104395.2 Macrobrachium nipponense
TATTTTCGGATTTTTAGACATTGGGTGAGACCAGGGGATTTTAGAATTCCTTATATTATATGAAAATCTTTTAATTCATCTTAAGCTAAATAGGTAGAGAGAGACATAGAAGCTTAGAACTATAAGATAAAGTTTATATTTAATTTGTATATAATATACTATATATATATATATAAAAAAAAATTTCTTAAATTTAAAAATTAAATATTCCTTATATTATATGAAAATTCTTTTTATTCATCTCTAAGCTAAATAGGTATGAGAGGAGACATAGAAGCTTAGAACTATAAGATAAAGTTTATATTTATTTGTATATATATATATATATATATATTATATATATATATATTATATATATTATATATATAATATATATATATATTATTATATATATATATAATATATACTATATATAGTATATATATATATATATATATATATATAATATATATATATATTATATATCCTAGTGTTTGCTTGGAAAGCATACAAAGAGTTTAATTTAGACTTTCCTTTTTTCCATATTAGATCATTGAGATTAAGATTTCCCTTCCTAATTGTAACAAAATCTTTTTCCCTTAACATCAAAACAAGTAAGAGATGATGAAGCCTAGAACCATAAAACACAAGATTTTAACTTCACTAGTGAGTGCTTAGAAAGAAGCAAAGATATTTCGATGGTAATAAAGACAAATTTCTCGATATTATTTTTGAATTCTCAATATATTTCTAAAAAAATATTACGACTTTTTTTCCTCATTCGTTTAAAACGAAGTGAGTAGGAGATGGAGAAAACATATTCTAATGTTTGCCTAGAAAGAACAAAGAGACGTTTTGGATTAGCCATAAGTTAAATATCTCACAAAATATTCCTGGAAATAAAAATTGTAATATTTCCCCTCTTTGCCTTTGAGAAAAAAGGAGGCTCCTTTTCATCAAAGGAATATTTCGTTTGCCTTTGAACCCTTTTTCTTTTTTCTTTCTTCTATCGAAGGGAATTTTTAGTCATGCTTCCCCTTCTAGTTTGTCTGCGTTTATATTATATATATATATATATATATATATATATATATATATATATATATATTATATATATGTATGCATATATATAATATATATATATATATATATATATATATATATATATATATATATATATATATATATATATATATATAGAGAGAGGAGAGAGAGAAGAGAGAGAGAGATACATAATTATATGCATATAATGCACATTCAATCATAATTAAAGAATGATTATGATAAATGATAAAAACTATATCAATGACTTTAATAATCTAGAAGTGCGATCGGTTTTCAAAACTGTCAATAATAATAATAATAATAATAATAATAATAATAATAATAATATAATAATAATAATAATAATAATAATAATAATATATATATACATTATTATTATATATATAAATACTACCCAGTCGAATTGGGAGGGACTGTGATAGAGCAAAAAAAATAATAATAATGAATATTTTTATTAATAATACTAATAATAATAATAATAAGTGAATAATAATAATTAATATATTATTATTAATTATTATCATTAATTATTATTATATATAAATACACCCAGTCGAATTGGAGGACTGTGAGAGAGCAAAAAAAAAAAATAATAATAATAAGAATTATTTTATTTTATTATTATTATTATTATTATTATTATTATTATTATTATTATCATGAAACATCTTATAACACGAACATCGCTGTAAGATTTATTAATCTGTATATCATCGGTGTCATTGGACTGAGTTTATAAATCAGTTCCCAACAACAAGCCTGATGTCATTTCCATAAACTAATTACTTGAAGATGGGAAAAAAATTAATCATCAGATAAAAAGAATAGATCATACCCAAGGGACCTTAGGGACAAATGTAAATAAAAGAGAGAGAGAGAGAGAGAGAGAGAGAGAGAGAGAGAGAGAGAGAGAGAGCTAATCACTTTCTCTCTCCCAAGCTGAAACTCAAATGATACTTTCTATTGATAAAAACCATAATAATGTAATAATAATAGTGCCTAAAACTTTACTGAGGTAGTGGATTAATAATACAATGCAAAGGTCTGTAAATTATCACCGAAATGATCATATAATTCATAACTTTAATTAATTAAGTACTGAGGACAATCACATTAAGGTTTACGCTTTCGTGGCGATTTTGACCCAATACAGCAAGACACTGTCAGAAAATGATTTACCATTGACATTAGAGTGTGGTAAACTCTCTTTCTCTTACAGTTATCGAACTAACGCTTTAAAGAAACTACCGTCCGCACTTTTTTCTGTCCGCCCCCAGATCTAAAAAAAACCTACAGAGGCTAGAGAGCTGCATATTGGTATGTTGATCATCCACCCTCCAACCATCGAACATACCAAATTGCAACCCTCTACCATCAGTAGTTTTTACTTTATTTAAGGTTGAAGTTAGCCAGGGATCTTGCATCTTACAGCGCTTTTCGGAGACGTGGGACGCAC
>NC_061094.1:51363154-51368154 GCF_015104395.2 Macrobrachium nipponense
TTTGAATTTTTTTTTTTTTTTTTTTTTGGAAATACTACTCCTTTTCCAATATGTGAGTTTTGGGGGAAGTAAATTTGAAACAGGTGTGCCAACAGAATCAATATACCAACGTTTCTGAAAATAATTTTTTTTCTAGAAATACTTTTTTTTAATATATTTTTTTGGGGTGAATAAATAAATAAAAAAAGAAAATTGTGGCAAAGAGAAATCAAGTGGAAATATAAAAAACCCGATTGTCAGAATCAATGATATCAAAGTTTTCTGAAATATTTTTGTTTGTTTTTTTTTTCTGGAAACACTTTTTTTTTTCAATATATGTTTTTGGGGGAAGTAAATTTAAATGTGTGCAAAGAGAATCAATATATCAACGTTTTGAAAATAATTTTTTTTCTGGAAATACTACTCATTTTTCAATATATGTTTTTGGGTAAAGTAAATATGAAAAAGGTGTGAAAACAGAATCAAAATATCAAAGTTTCTGAAAATAATTTTTCTTCAAATACTCCTTTCTCAACATATGTTTTTGGGTGAAGTAAATTTAAAAAAGGTGTGTAAAGAGAATCAATACATCGTTTCTGTAAGTAAACATAACTTCCAACCAAGAGTCTCCCATAAACACCCAATTTTCCCTCACACTTAATACCTGAGGATAAATGTTTGCTATCCATAAGTTTCATTAAACTCCTGAGCCATAAAATACCACAAGTTTCAGTATTTATGTCCAGAGCTTTCCCGAACCTAAACCGCTTCTTGCTCTTAAACGCCTGGAGGCAACAGCGCGTTGGAGGGATTACGCCTCAGATGCGGTTGAATGCTGGTCACTTTTATCGTTAAATGGCCCAGGGGGGTTTGCGACACATAATTTCTAGAGAGGGGAAGCATTCCTGAACAATGGGTGTGAAAAATAAAGTCTCCTGCTATCTATTTTAAGGAAAGGTGTTGAATGTCAGTGTAAGAATTATGGGGGTATCGCATTGATAAGACACAATCTACGTGAATTGTGGCGTTTTGACTGAGTAGTTCAGACTGTCTAAAAACTGCTGAGTTAAGCCAGTCATTATGAATCTCTTGGCCACAAGGGAAGTAGCATGAAAACTGATAGTTTAAGACCAGTCATTATAATTTACCTGGCCACAATGGACGAAGCTCACCTGTATTCAAGCGAGCGTTTATTTAGAGAAAAAATTTGCTATATAATGAAATTGCTTGAATTGGCGTTGTGCGAATCAAGAAGCTCTTACGATGAAAATAATTCTTATACTATAATATGGCGAGATGAGGAGGAATGTACACTGGACTTTATAAACAATGTTTGATGAATAGTAGTCCGTTCTTAAAAATATGTAAGCCGCTGCTTTCATTTTATACTGCAATTTATTATAACTATTTCACTAAATGAGACTTTTTCACAGATACGTGCACAAAATGCTCATTGACTTGAAACTCAAGCTGCCAAAGAATGTTGGTTTCAACCTCCCACCGCTAAAGACCCCACACTGCAGCAGTACTAACTGATCATGATACAGAGCCAGTGATTTTTAATCGGCCTGGGGAACACGCGAATCCGCGACACCTGAGTAGCATGCCATGACACTAACCATCATACCAGCAGACCAGCTAAATTGTGTAAGCAAAAGTATTTGCAGCAATCCTTACAAACAACTCTACCTTATCATTCCCTTGAAATAAAAGGGCTTTGCCCTTTTTTATAACTGGCTTACGAAACTTTTTCTCTAATATTTTACGGAATTCCAAAGAGGCTACCTTGCCTTTGTGAAGACATCTGGACACTACTACTTATCGTTCATTTACAAGCAATTTTGTTTACAGGATAACTTGCGTTAATATTGCTATTTACGTAAAAATAATTTGTCTATGTAAATTTCCAAGGAACTTTACCAATCGAGATGCCTATCGTCGGAAAGTTCTGTAAAACAAACCTGATTCCTTCTAGAGTTTGACAATTCCATGATTATCGCAAATTTGTATTTTTTGCATAATTAACAAGTGGTGTAATAAATGTCTACCATGTTCAGATACCACTATGCGCGTTTCTAACTTTTCACAACAATATTTTGACTTTTGGCGAATTTATATATATATATATATATACTATATATATATATATATATATATATATATATATATATATATATATATATATATATATATAGAATATATATATAATTCGAACTACAAATGTCCTTTAATGTCCAATTCGCTCTACCTCGAAATTGATATATTTTCATATATGTACCGGAGAATTTTTAGTTGATAATAATTTCGTCCCCTCATGGGATCGAACCACCGTCCAGCGGGCAGGCACGAAATCAGGATGACATCGATGTTACCGATTTGGCATTCATAACATGGCTACGTTCGTCAAACGTTCGAATTGGCTGACATGGTAGAGGGGGTCTCATATCGATTCTAATTACGAAAAACCGAGTTCGACGGTGATTTGTAAGGTCAGAATCGGTATAAACTTATTGCCACACTGTTAGCCGAATCGGTACATATATGAAATTATATCAATTCCGAGGTAGAGCGAATTGGATATTAAAGAACATTAGGACATTTGTAGCTCGAATGATTTATATGAATCACGGTGATGTGATAATTATTCATATGCTTGAAGTCAGCTTACAGATGTAATATCCGCTGATCCGAAGGGATAATCTTTTGAACTCCTTACTGCTGGACTTGAAAGAGATAATATTTCAAAGGCTCTTAACACTGGTAAAAGATGAGAGGCAGCCGCATTTATGTCACTTATAAAACTTATAAAAAAATCTGAATGTACGCTTTTGATTCTTGATTACTTAATATTTGTAAAGACTTTATACAAATGCCAAAATCATTGGTTTTCATTTTGGGAATGAAATGTTTTGTAATCGGAATTCTAGACAAGTCTTTGAACTATCAGTTTAATGGTAACCATCCCAGTGATATCTAATATTGTAAGTTCTTCCGCTTTGGCGAAAGACTGTTTGTCTTTTCTTACGACTGTTGTTCGTAAGCATTACTGGTTCTTCTTTTCTTCTCTCCTACGTTGTATCTTAGTAAAGTGATTCTTCTTAGAATAAGGGAGATGATTCAAACGGAGAAGTTGATAACTGTAAAACAACTTTATTTCTCAACTCCATCACAAGAGAGATGGTTCGGTCAGGAGACCGTTCCGTTTGATAACTTGAAATGAACTAAATTCTCAAAGCATCGTGTCGATAGCGAAATACATAAGTAGTCTGCCGGCTCGGAAGTTACAAGTTTCCGGCGCAGGTTAACAGGTCAACCGCTTCCCATGAAAGGTGTTGTGAGTAGTTAACAATTTTAAGGAATGATGATGTTTCCAAACAAACGTAAACCAGGCTACTGCAGGCATTGCACAGCGTGATCTAGATTTGTGATAGTCACGTAGGACGCTCCTAATTCACCAATGACCCCTCAGGTCATGGATTCTATTTACAGATATGTAATTATCTGTTTCAAATAATGTACGCTTTTGATTCTTGATTACTTAATATTTGTAAAGACTTTATACAAATGCCAAAATCATTGGTTTTCATTTTGGGAATGAAATGTTTTGTAATCCGAATTCTAGACAAGTCTTTGAACTATCAGTTTAATGGTAACCATCCCAGTGATATCTAATATGACCCACCACGAAGTATATTTTGAATGATCGATTGATTGTTAATTTTCTGGTGTCACAACCACAGGGACTACTGACCTCAAAGGTGCATCATGGAAAATAATGCTTCATGAAAAGTTGGCAACGGTAACATTTCTGATCTGTGGCTTTGCATGATACCGCACAGAAGAAATTAAATATCCACTGTTCTCTCTACCTTGGATATGATTGGTTTTAATTTTGGGAATGAAATGTTTTGTAATCGGAATTCTAGACAAGTCTTTGAACTATCAGTTTAATGGTAACCATCCCACTGATATCTAATATGACCCACCAAGAAGTATATTTTGGATGATCGATTGATTGTTAATTTTCTGGTGTCACAACCACAGGGACTACTGACCTCAAAGGTGTATCATGGAAAATAATGCTTCATGAAAAGTTGGCAACGGTAACATTTCTGATCTGTGGCTTTGCATAATACCGCACAGAAGAAATTAAATATTCACTGTTCTCTCTACCTTGGATATGATAGTATAAAGTGCTTTTATAAGGTTTTACGACATGGTAGCTTTTTCATAAATTCAAAAGCTCACATAAAAGTGACAGCCTCACTCATAATTTCAAGAGAGGGGAAGCATTCCAGAGAAATGGGTGTGAAAAATAAAGTCTCCTGCTATCTATTTTAAGGAAAGGTGTTGAATGTCAGTGTAAGAATTATGGGGGTATCGCATTGCTAAGTAGACACAATCTACGTAAATTGTAGCGTTTTGACCGAGTAGTTCAGACTGTCTAAAAACTGTTAGGTTAAGACCATTCATTATGAATCTCTTGGCCACAAGGGAAGAAGCATGAAAACTGGTAGTTTAAGACCAGTCATTATAATTCACCTGGCCACAATGGACGAAGCTCACCTGATTCAAGCGAGCGTTTATCTAGAGAAAAAATTTGCTATATAATGAAATTGCTCGAATTGGCGTTGTGCGAAATCTAGAAGCTCTTGCGAGGAAAATAATTTTTAATACTATAATATGGCGAGATGAGGAGGAATGTACACTGGACTTTATAAACAATGTTTGATGAATAGTAGTCCGATCTTAAAAATATGTGAGCCGCTGCTTTCATTTTATACTTCAATTTATTATAATTATTTCACTAAATGAGACCTTTTCACAGAAACATGCACAAAATGGCCATTGACTTGAAAAACTTAAGCTGCCAAAGAATGTTGGTTTCAACCTCCCACCGCTAAAGAACCCACACTGCAGCAATACTAACTGATCATGATACAGAGCCAGTGATTTTTAATCGGCCTGGGGAAAACGCGAATCCGCGACACCTTTTTCCTTTAGAAGAATGACAAAGAGGA
>NC_061094.1:51373154-51381481 GCF_015104395.2 Macrobrachium nipponense
AAGGATTAAGTGTCCGGTAATAAATTCTCCGGAAGCATGTTTCTCCTCCTCCTTATTAGAAGTGACTGATCATTTTTTGTGGGGGGAGGCAGGGGAGATTATAATAATTCTGGTTTTCTCGTTTCGATTTATTTTTGTAAGTTAAACTTACAAATTTCGTTGCGTTAAGATAAATGAACACATCCTGCTAAGAAATAAGGTACTGATAAGATTATTCGCTAAGCATATTTACGAAGGAGACAATTCATCTCACTGACTCTGTAACGAAGACAAGTCAAAACACAGTCTGATTTAGCGCCCATTCCTACGCACCTGAGATGAACTGCTTCGGAGATGTTCGGTGGGCGGACTTCCCCGATTCATCTGCTTTAGAATATACTAAAGGTTATTATCATACATACGATCCAGTTTGCAGACCGTGGAATGTATCAGAATATACACTCCTTCCTTGCCGAGATGTTCATCTGATAAACATTGCAAAAGCCAGCAGCCCTTTTTACATACGGTGACCAAACTCGTTCCTGTATGAGAAATTTTCCAGCTCATTTACTCGCATCTTGGTGCATAGTTATGTCCAGATCGTCTTTAAGAGAGAGAGAGAGAGAGAGAGAGAGAGAGAGAGAGAGAGAGAGAGAGAGAGAGAGACGCGCATCTCACCTACATATATCTCGTTAACATGATGGACGGTATTCTACAAGTCACGAAATCGGCTTGTATCTTGATAGCATCACATTTGAAATGAATAATGAGATTCTGGATGTATTCAACTCGAGGAAGATCTGTTATGCTTTTAAGATCATTAAATACGGAATTCTTAGTTGCTTTGAATCTTACTCGCCTTGTTGGTGGGTCTTTGATAATGTATGAGGTATAGTGCTGGAAAACGTGATAAAATTCCTATATATTCAGCGCATCTAGTCAAGCTGCCATTATTGGTAAAATTACCATCTGATTTTACGACCATATTTCTCTTCACAGTAATGAATCCCTCCAAGCGATAATATATGAGCAGGGAAGCTACAGATCTACAGATCTATCTAAAATCGAATATCTGAGTTCTAAAGAGCTTTGTGTAACAAAATAACCTCGAGTTTATTATAATAATGCTAACATTACATCTTCTGAATAAAGAATAGTTTCAAGCGATATGACAACCAGGTTATATATTGTTTTAGCAGATCATGTACAAATTTACTGTTCTCAAATAAAACATCTCAATTCCGGAAAACTCACTAATAAAAATAAAAATTTAAAAATTTTTAAAATTAGAAATAAAAATAATAAAATAAAAGTGAAAATAATAAAAATGGAAATAAAAATATTACAAAGATTAAAATAATGAAAAAAAAAACAATAAGAATAACTGTACCAGAATAACGCTGTCATAATAACAATGACCACATTACATCATCTAAGTAATGCCAACCAACTTATGCGTTATTTTACCAGGTCAGCTACAAATTTACTATTCTCAAACCAATTATCTGAATTCTGGAAAGCTCATCTCATTGTATCAAAATAACGGTACCGACATAATAGTGATAACATTACACCCAAGATTTATTCAACTACAATGAATGTACTATGGTAATATATCGTTTAATTATGCCAGCTCCATATTTATCACTCTCAAATAAAAAATCCGAATTCTGGAAAGTCTTTTGTACCTGAATACCGCAGCTTTCATAACAATGATAACACTACTCCCGCAAGATTTATTCCACTCAAACGAATATCTTACGGATCCCACATCCGTACCGGCAGGAAGAACAAGCTAATAGCTTTCCCGAGGGCGCTACGGACACATTTGTTATCCCGGATTTATTCCGACATTAATTAATTTCTCTGATTCGCGCGTTTCCAGAATGTAGCGGCATTTCTTCCTTTGACTGGCTACGTGAAGCTAATAATTCATTTCGATTCTTCGCCTACGCCAGGTTTTATTTGTTTTTATTGACCTGACGCATGATTTATATTTCTTTTATAATTATCCTTTTGAATTTTTTTTTCATGTTTTTCACTCTTTTATATTCATTTAATATTAAATTAAAAATGCAGTTTTTCTCCCTCCTTCATTTGCAAGTGCAATTATGTGAAAGTATATCTGCAGCAGACATGAAAATGAATTGCAAATAATTTCTGAGGCTTTGCAAATCGTAAAATCTTCTCCATGAAGAGAGAGAGAGAGAGAGAGAGAGAGAGAGAGAGAGAGAGAAGCAGTAATCAAGAGGATAAGTATTTCGCCACCCGTGCACTCTCGGATAAACTTAGATGGAAGAAAATCTAGGTTGAGTTTAATATTTATTAAAGGAGTTACGAAATTGTCCTTGAACTCCTGTTTAAGACTTTACAGATTTTAAATAACTGCCTCTTCAATTAGCGACGGTCGTAAAATGTTTCATTTGAATAGGAAAGAGCTTTTACGCTTTGGGTTTTTGCAACGATGCTAGTGAGAGTTGCAACGTATGAAACGGAGATTAAGCAACTACATTGCAAGTGATATGAATGTATGTATGTTTATGTGATATATATATATATATATATATATATATATATATATATATATATATATATATATTATAAAATCAGTATTATTTCCGTCCTACTGCGATACTGTGTGAACTTTGTATACTGTCAAGTTCATATTCATTCTAGAACAAAAAATTAGACAATATTCCAGTGCTTCAGGAAAGGAAATCTTCGTGAAAATAGAAGTACTATTTGTAGAACGTATTTCTAAAGGACACGACGTAAATAGAAAATGAAATAAAAGTACATTACGATATAGTAAATAAACCCCAAACTCTCTTAAGCACTCAAGAGCATTTACAGAGATTACTTATATATTCAGTAGAAGGCATTGCACTTCATCATATACGTTCTTTTAAAAAGCCCCTGGGGAGAGAGAGAGAGAGTGAGAGAGAGAGAAAGAGAGAGAGAGAGAGAGAGAGAGAGAGAGAGAGAGAGAGAGAGAGAGAGAAAGAGAAAGTTATTTGTGAGGTATAAGTTTAGATTCGTAAGCTCACCATGAATATACTGAATAAATAAGAACAGTTTATATTATGTTTCATATTTATTATCTGTGTGCGTTTGGACTCTCTCTCTCTCTCTCTCTCTCTCTCTCTCTCTCTCTCTCTCTCTCTCTCTGTCTCTCTCTCTCTCATAAACGTCTTACCTACTCACGCAAATAACCAAAAACTGTTACGTATTAACATTGATCAAGAAAAAACAAATTTAACAGGCCCCAAATCCTTATGTTCCTTCATCCTGCAAATCAAGCCTTGAACATCCTACCAACATACTCCTTGGGATTTTTTCAAACCTGCCATTTTAAAGTCAAGGTATCTAATTAGTTTTCTGATTTAAGAAAAAATAAAAATCCTTGGGCCATTCCATTTGAAGTCCATTTGGATGAAAGCAGTTGGGATGTTTGTGCAGTCAACAAATCCAAAGGTAATTACGAGAATCTGCAGACCCCCCTCCCCCGCCACCCATGATGATCCTTCGTTAAATACTCGATAACTGAGGAGAGCCTTTCCTAAGAGGAATCTTGCCTCGTCAAAATTCGGGAATGCATCCATCAAAGTATTTGAGTTTTTAATTAACAGATTTCATTCTGTTGTTTGAGGAATAAGTGTGCGGAAGATGATAATTATCATTTGCACTACATCGCCTTTGAAATGATAAGTAAATGAAATGCAGGTGTCAAAGTAATGAACGTTATGGAAGTGTTTTGCAGAAAAGGGAGGACTGATAACGTTAAAAATACCTCATAGACTTATGAGTATACACTCTCATACCCATACACACATATACATACATGCATATATAATATATATATATATATATATATATATATATATAATATATATATATATAACGTACGCCACAGTCACTATGTAATTACAAACTATCTATACTTACTTCAACCGCTTATTAAAATCTTTCAAAACCCCGATAGCAACTTAAAAAAAAAAAACCTATTGCAAATGTAGTTATCCTTCATCCCCGTTCATTAATTTCAGTTTGGAAACCGTTCAGTTAAGTCAAGAAGATCGTTTTATTTTTATTTTTTTCCTCTTGTTGGGGCTCTGCATTATTAAACTGTCCTCCATTTCATCAGCGAGTCCTGTTTATCTCGCATAAAATTTTCTACTGGTGAAAAAGATTCAATTTCTGCCTTTTCCTCGACTGACATGAACTATATTCGCTTCCTCAATTTATTTTTTTTGGGGTGGGGGTCCTCTTATCCTTCTTTAATTCTTTAATGCTTGTAATTATTCTATTTAAGGTGCACGCTATGATATACAACTTTTAATCTATGTATATACACACACATCATATATACGTATACATACATACATACATACATAACTACATAACATACATATAGTTTTTATATATATATATATATATATATTATATATATATATATATATATATATATATATATTCATAAATAAATAATATATATGTACATTATTATGTATATATATATATATATATATATATATATATATATATTTATATATATATATATATATATATATATATATATATTTACATAAATATAATATATATGTACATATATGTATATATATATATATATATATATATATATATATATATATATATATATATATATATATATATATATATATATATATATATATATATAGTATGTATATACATACATACAATATATATATATATATATAATATATATATATATATATATATATATATATATATATATATATATATGTATGATATATATATAATAATATAGATATATATATTACATATATATATATCATATATATATATATATATGTATGGATATATATTATATAATATATATATATATATATGTATATATATATAACTATATATATATATATATATATATATATATATATATATATATATATATATATATATATATATGCATGTATGTATGTATGAGTGTGTGTCCTATGTATCCATACCAGTGTATGGAAAACTGCTGAAACACTGCAATGCAGCAAACATTAAATGTTATCCAACTGCGTAAGTACCCAAAACATTAGAATGATATGACATACACGGACGAATAAGGCACTTATAATAAAAATAATAATGCGCCCAATATTTTCGAGGCAAATTCCTTGAGTGCAGACTCAAGTAGTCTAAATCCCTCGAATAATATCATAGGGTTTAATGGGTACCAGCAAAATGTAGTGGGCAATTCGATAGCCGTTTTCAATCCTAGGCTCAAGTAACCTAGGAAAGGGAGATGAAGAAAGGAGAAAAGACAGAGAGGAAGTGGAAGGGGGAAAGGAGAGGATGCAGGAGAAGGCTTCATTAGATTTACCTCGTAAAGGGGAAAAAAAGAGATTATAAGAACCGGGAAAGCCACAAATACAAATTTGATTCCAAACCTCTGTAGTAGTAGAAGGAGAGATTCAATCACTGAACTGGGAAATTCGAGAATTGTAGATTTGTTTCCATATGGAAATGGGTTATAGTCTGGAAGAATGTGGTAGACCGTGCTGATAAGAAATGGAACTCTTCCCCATAGACGAGTGACTGATAGAAAATACAGTCTTATAAATAGGATGAGAGATATGATTCATATCAGCTTAAAAGTACACTCAGATTTTAGAGGTCGACTTATCAGCAACACTTAGGGAAATGGATAGAAGTCCCTAGGAGGGAAATAGCTAAGATATTCACAGGAGGTTTGCCCCACACTTCCTTATGAAATTTATAGGACTCAAGGCACCTTGTTACTTTCATTCCCAGAAATCCTATAGACAAAATTAAAACCAAACTTCACTGCAGCAGTAAAGGAAAGTGGTCACCAATAGACTTTTCGCCCTCCGTAGGCCACGCCAGTTGTAGCAATTAGGGAAATAATCAGCAAAGTTACAAAAAGCCGCTTCTGTCGCAATCTCCAACAAGCTGAGCGTACCGAGCAGGAAATAGGATTAGAGAGATAGAGAGCAATTTTAGTCCCCCATTAAAATTGCCAAGAGGACACTCGGCTGGACAGCCTGAGCCGAGAAGAGGATACTAGACACTCGCATCTACAGAGCACTACTGGAAAATACCTAAATTTTGTTTTCGGATTTTTAGACATTGGGTGAGACCAGAGGATTTTAATTCATCTTAAGCTAAATAAGAGAGAGAGACATAGATGGCCTACAACTATAAAATAAAGTTTATATATATATATATATATATATATATATATATATATATATATATATATATATATATATATATATATATATTTATATATATATATATATATATATATATATATATATATATATATATATTATACATTCTAGTGTTTTGCTTGGAAAGCATACAAAGATTTTATCCTTTTTTACATATTAGAACATGAGATTAGATTTTCTTCAATTGCACGAAAGATTTTTCCCTTAACCATTAAAACAAATAAGATGATGAAGCCTAGAACCATAAACACAAGATTTTAACTTCACTAGTGAGTGCTTAGAAAAGAAGACAAAGATATTTCGATTGGTAATAAAGACAAATTTCTCGATATTATTTTAAATTCTCAATATATTTTCAAAAAAAATTTACGACTTTTTTCCTCATTCGTTTAAAACGAAGTGAGTAGGAGATGGAGAAACATATTCTAATGTTTTCCTAGAAAGAACAAAGAGACGTTTTGGATTAGCCGTAAAGTTAAATATCTCACAAAATAATTCCTGGAAAAAAAAATTGTAATATTTCCCTATTTGCCTTTGAGAAAAGGAGGCTCCTTTTCATCAAGGAATATTTCGTTTGCCTTTGAACCATTTTTTTTTTTTTCTTCTTTTATCGAGGGGAATTTTTTAGTCATGCTTCCCCTTCTAGTTTGTCTGCATATATATATATATATATATATATATATATATATATATATATATATATATATATATATATATATATATATACACACATACCTAATTATATGCATATAATGCACATTCAATCATAATTAAAGAATGATTTGATATGATAAAACTATATCAATCACTTTAATAATCTAGAAGTGCGCTCGGTTTTCCAAAACTGTCGATGATAATAATAATAATATAATAATAATAATAATAATAATAATAATAATAATAATAATGAATTATTTTATTATTATTATTATTATTATTATTATTATTATTATTATTATTATTATTATTATTATTATTATTATCATGAAACATCTTACTACACAAACATCGCTGTAAGATTTATTAATCTGTATATCAGTGGTGTCATTGGACTGAGTTTATAAATCAGTTCCCAACAACAAGCCTGATGTCATTTCCATAAACTAATTACTTGAAGGTGGGAAAAAAATTAATCATCAGATAAAAAGAATAAATCATACCCAAGGGACCTTGGGGACAAATGTAAATAAAAGAGAGAGAGAGAGAGAGAGAGAGAGAGAGAGAGAGAGAGAGAGAGAGAGAGAGAGAGAGAGAGAGAGAGAGAGCTAATCATTTCTTTCTCTCCCGAGCTGAAAACTCAAATGATAACTTTCTATTGAAATAACCATAACAATGTAATAATAATAGTGCCTAAAACTATTACTGAGGTAGTGGATTAATAATACAATGCAAAGGTCTGTAAATTATCACCGAAAAGGATCATATATTCATTGACTTGAAATAATTAAGTACTGAGGACAATCACATTAAGGTTTACGCTTTTGTGGCGATTTTGACCCAATATAGCAAGACACTGTCAGAAAATGATTTACCATTGACATTAGAGTGTGACAAACTCTCTTCCTCTTACAGTTATCGAACTAACGCTTTAAAGAAACTACCGTCCGCCCCCAGATCTAATAAAACCTACAGAGGCTAGAGAGCTGCAAATTGGTATGTTGATCATCCACCCTCCAACCATCGAACATACCAAATTGCAACCCTCTACCATCAGTAGATTTTACTTTATTCAAGGTTTAAAGTTAGCCGGGGATCTTGCATCTTACAGCACTTTTCGAGATGTGGGACGCACCCTCACTCTACCACATCTGGGAAACAACTGAATCGCTACCGGAAGTAGCGGCTGGTTTTATACAGCATTATACGTTGCACAGAAAACTCGATTGCGCAGAAGAAACTTGGGCGCATTTTTTAGTTGTTTCATTTTGCAAGGCTTTAGGAACAGTTAAGGAAACTGTTTGCGAGGATTATTATTATTATTATTATTATTATTATTATTATTATTATTATTATTACAGTTAAGACAGACGGAAGGAAATTCTTTGTTTTTCCGGCGCAAGGGAAGTAGATCAAACTCCCTTTGAGTCGATATTCACTAGCAAG
>NC_061094.1:51381981-51389481 GCF_015104395.2 Macrobrachium nipponense
TTTGAGAACAGTAAACCAATTTGTACATGGTCTGCTAAAATATAATATTAACCTGGTTGTCATATCGCTTGAAACTATTCTTTATTCAGAAGATGTAATGTTAGCATTATTATAATAAACTCAGGGTTATTTTGGTGCACAGAGCTCTTTAGAACTCAGATATATCGATTTTAGATAGATCGTAGACTGTAGCTTCCCTGCTCAAATATTATCGCTTGGACGGATTCATTACTGTGAAGAGAAATATGGTCGTAAAATCAGATAATCTTACCACTAATGGCAGCCTGACTAGATGCTTTGAACATATAGGAATTTTATCACGTTCTCCAGCACTATACCTCATACATTATCAAAGACCCACCAACAAGGCGAGTAAGATTCAAAGCAACAAAGAATCCTGTATTTAATGAACTTAAAAGCATAACAGATCTTCCTCGAGTTGAATACATCCAGAATCTCATTATTCATTTCAAATGTGATGCTATCAAGATACAAGCCGATTTCGTGACTTGTAGAATACCGTCCATCATGTTAACGAGATATATGTAGGTGAGATGCGCGCCTCTCTCTCTCTCTCTCTCTCTCTCTCTCTCTCTCTCTCTCTCTCTCTCTCTCTCTTAAAGACGATCTGAAATAACTATGCACCAAGTTGCGAGTAATGAGCAGGAAAAATTCTCATACAAGAGCGAGTTTGGTCACCGTATGTAAAGGGACTGCGGCTGCAATGTTTTACCAGATGAACATCTCGGCAAGGATGGAGTGTATATTCTGATATATTCCACGGTCTGTAAACTGGATCGTATGTATGATAAATAACCTACCTTTAGTTATAATTCTAAAGTCAGGATTGAATCGGCGGGAAGTCCGCCCACCGAACATCTCCGAAGCAATTCATCTCAGGTGCGTAGGAATGGGCGCTAAATCAGACTGTGTTTTGACTTGTCTTCGTTACAGAGTCAGTGAGATGAATTGCCTTCTTCGCAAAAATGCTTAGCGAATGATCTTATCAGTACTTTATTTCTTAGCAGGATGTGTTCATTTGTTTATCTTAACGGCAACGAAGAAATTATTATAAGTTTCCTTTGGTCGACTTTAACTTTGAAAAAATAAATCGAAACTGGAAAACCAGAATTATTATAATCTCCCCTGGCCCCCCCACCACCCCCCCCCACAAAAAAAAATGATCAGTCACTTCTAATAAGGAGGAGGAGAAACATGCTTCCGGAGAATTTATTACCGGGCACTTAATCCTTCTGAGTCTTACAGGCGTGATTTAGGATCACTGATTTACGTATCTCATTAAGCGAAGTGGGCCGAGACTCACGAAACAAAAGACATGCGCGTCGGCCAGGTAATGAATCCATATATTCCGAAGGCGGATGTTATCCATGAAGAGCATGCGAGCGATGTGTTACTGATAAATCGTTTAGTGGCAGGGATAGCATGGATGTTTTGTATTATTTGATGTAGGTCATTGCCGATAACTGAAGGGTATCGTGTGTTGAATGTGGCATAGGTAGCGAGTTGTCAAAAGCCAACTTTAACGTAACAAATATTTTACCATTTGGAGGTAATTTGAAAACGATATATTTTGAAGGAACAATTTATTTCGTCACCTTTCAGTTGATATATCAGAATTCCTTTATTACCCACAGTGATAAGAGAAAATTAACACAACATCGTGTAAATATAACTACCACACTAAATGAACTTTAACTACCAAACTTCCTGGCCATTTTTATATAAGTCGTAACATACAGAATTTAACACGAACCATTTCCGAGTCTAGGTCAATCAGGTACTGACTAACCCTCAGCGCCTGTCATCTCTTTCCTGAAGTTCTTTTTGAAGGTTTCAGTTGAGAATTATACACGAAAATATTCAGACATCAATTGAAAGGTCACTGAGTGGTGTGAACTGTATTCTTTAATGAGGTCGATCATTCTCTTATCAACTCGTTGTCATGCGCCGCTGGAGCTAATAAGACATGAATCAGTTAACGTCAGCCATTGTTCTTTACCCTTTTACAGTAGTTAGATATTATAATAGTGCTTTTTGCCCAAAGTAACGTTAATCTTGATTGGCCAGTTCGCTTATAATTGATATTATGCGTTTTCAAAAATCATATTCTTCACAGAATTTTGGTCTTTATTGGTCTGATTTCTTGTGTATTTTCAAAAACAGTATCCTTCTAAGAATTTTTAGGGAAGTATCTTATCAGTCTTAATTCCCAAAATAAGTGAACTTAAAATCCTGACTTTCAATCAGTCTTCTGTTTGTCTCGGGTTAATGGAATGCATACTTATTATCGTGAGCCATTTTAGAGTTTTTTTATTTAGTGTGATTAAGAAAATGCAATAAGATGAAAATGCCTTTTATTGCTTAAACAAGTACATTTTGTAAGACCTTTAACATCCTGCTGCAGACAGGCATTGTATCAGCATTCTCTCTCTCTCTCTCTCTCTCTCTCTCTCTCTCTCTCTCTCTCTCTCTCTCTCTCCTTTGCGGCCGTTTGCCCAGTGATGCAATCGCAAAGGCATTACTGCATGATTGCATACTGCTAAGTGGTTTGCGAAACTCCGCTGCTTGAAAGGGCCACTCCGTAACCTATTTAGAAGTTGCAATATCAACGGAGTTACCATCTTGTTCCTCGCCTTTCGACCTAAATTAAAATCAATTTCCATCACTTTCCTTCCATAATCCGACACAGGTGAAATCCAAATGCCTTCTGAAATATCCCGATACCTCGTACACCAAACCTGCGAGTTAATTTCTTTCCAATTTAAGGAACTCAAAGCTGAGAGCGAGTTTTCCCTTTGTTGGCCCTGGTCTGGCAATATCCTTTGGCGAATTAGCTCGAGTTCTGCTTTCTAGTCTGCCAGAGATAACATAGTCCTGTCATGATGACGGAATCTTTGCTAGTTATTTCTTATTTTTATCTTTTATTTTCGTATTCAATGAAATTAATGGTCATGCAATAGCTATCAGTTACGCATTATTGCTGTGCTTGCATGGTATCTTCATGAACAGGAGAAGAATCCAATATACTCATAGATCCTAAGATGATAAAACACTTTTTTTTTTCTTCTTTTTTTTAAGACAAGACTGTCATCGAGTGGCTCTCATCTAATCCATGTATACGTTTGCACCTCTGATACTTAACAGTTCAAAATAGCTCATGCAGAATTGGATGAAACAGTAAGAATGAATGCTTTTAGGTTTAGTTCACTCACTGGCTGATAGATTACAAATTAGAATTTCTAATCGTAATACAATGAATGCTCGCTATAAGCCATTGATGAAACTCAGCTGGAAGGTTGGAGCCGATGAATTTTCATTTTAAATTGCCATCTGCATGAAAGTGGCTGAACACTTATAGAGAAGAGATTGTGTAATTGAATGAAGTAACCATCGCCTTTGGTAACAACCAACCGACGTCACTTTATAGTTACATTATAGTCAGTGGGGAGCCAGGTTTATTTTCTGATTAAAAACTTACAATTCGATAAGTATCTGCCCATTCATTTTACGAAACCCTTTACAGTTATAGAGAAGCTGAGTGAAATAGAGTGAAATGCCCACAACCCCCACCCCATTACTTTAATCAGAATTATAGTCACGGAACCCCCCCCTCCCCCTTTTTTTTTAGAACCAACAATTCCAGGATCTTTCCAGCAATAGTTCCTCGATGGACGAGTCGGTTACGTGCTCGACCACCGATCTCAGGGTCATGGTTCGATTCCCCCGCTCTGGCATCGCAGAATCAGAGGAATTTATTCCTGGTGATAGAAATTCATTTCTCGACGTGGTTCGGATCCCACAATAAGCTGTAGGTCCCGTTGCTAGGTAACCAATTGGTTCCTAGCCACGTAAAAATAATATGTAATCCTTCGGGCCAGCACCCTAAGAGAACTGTTAATCATCTTAGTGGTCTGGTTAAACGTAAGATCATACGTTTTTTTTTTCTCCAGTTATTTTACGAAACCCTTTACAACTATACAGTAGGGGAGAGATAACCATTGCCTTTAGTTACCCCTAACCCCGGGATTACTTTAATTATAATTATAGTCCAGGAAAATCCAGCTTGTTTTTTTATTAGGAACCAAAAATTCTAGAATCTCCTGCCCATCCATTCAACGAAACCCAGAGCGCATGTAAGGAGAAGCCCACCTCGTCTTTAATAGGGAACGCGTAGTGTCCGGGGGCATATTGCATAGTTTAATGCACCAATATGAAATACCGTTCAACGTTCCGGCTGTTCAAGCAAATAGAACATAAATAACCAACATTCTCCATTCGAGACGATCTGAATACTGAACATCCAGAACGCCATGGACAAACGAGATGGAAGCGGAGATCGTTTGCAAGATTTGTCAAGATGGATGAAGTAATATCAAATTTTCCGTTACTGCAAAAAATAAATAAATAAAACAAAAGTCTTCTAGGATTACATAGAGTTGTATTCATCAGCGTTCGCAATATATATAATATATATATATATTATATTATATATATTACATAGATATATATATTATATATATATATGATTATATATATATATATATATATATATAAGATGCGTTTTTATGGGCTCCTTTAATAGATGGAATTCTGTTGTAACGGAACATTTTTACCAGTCATATATATATATATATATATATATATATATATATATATATATATATATATATATATGTGTGTGTGTGTGTGTGTGGTGTGTGTGTGTATGTGTGTGTGTGTGTGTGTGTCACAAAATACGTAAGGAAATATACCGTTGACGTATTTTTGTGGAAATCTTGTTTCATCAATAAAACACGCTTCGTGTACGTCTCATATTTGATGTTTACCTTTAGATAAAGTAGGAAACAATACAAAAGTAATATACAAATTCTCCTTTTTTTGCGTGACAAACAGTTTTCCATAAACAAACCAAGTCTCTTTTTAACGATTCCTCGCGGATAGAAGTATTCCCATTTTCTTTAGCAACGTCTCATATTTTTACGTTTTCTTTCAGATCAGAATATTTCAATTTCCTTGACCAGACTTGGTTTTCACTTGTTCTCTAATTTTCATTTCGTTGGCAATAACCGTCATTTGAATATAAAATGCAATTAAGGGATAATTGGATAATTGTTCCAAGTTCCCTGAGCCGGTCTTACTAATTGTGAAGATGAAGTAAAGTTTTTTTTATTTTATTTCATTTTTTGGAGGTAATTACAAATACATTTCCATTCTGTTTACCTATGAAAGCATTTCCATTTTCAGTTGCCCATAATTGATGTGGCTTTCATCTCTCTCTCTCTCTCTCTCTCTCTCTCTCTCTCTCTCTCTCTCTCTCTCTCTCTCATTAACTTACAAGGGAATTGAGTTAGGTTGTAATGATTAGCATGATTGGAAGTTATTTTTGTCTTATATGTCTGACATGGAAGCCTTGTACATTTGAAAAAGAGATGGCCTCATCGTATAGAAAAAAGTAAAGAGACTAATATTTAAAAAATATTTATCATATGTTTATATTCATTAGCACCACTCATCAATGAGATTTCAAACTGCTATCGCTCTACAGGGTTGCAACATTTAAGTGCATAATTCTACCCGTTAATTTTATTAGATTCTGTCTCGCTTCTTACCAAGCATTGATCCCAGCTAGGAAATTACACTATTTCTAATGCTAAGCGTTGCTTATTGGCGGCCCCAAAATAAAATATTACTGAATTCTATGCACAGTTGCTGTAGCCAGTGACTAGAGAGTTGTTTCAAAAGAGATCATAACGTTTTGCAACACATTTCATACGGCCCTCATAAATGGGCATTCTATAGTGAACAATATCAGAGATATGAAGTTTCGGTAAATAAACAATTCATTATATAAATAGATAAATAGATTAATAAATAAAAATATAGATGAATAGATAAATGAATAGATGAATAAATAAGAATATAGATTAATAAATAAATAAATAGACGAATAAATGAAAATATAGACAAATAAATAGATATATGTATAAATAAAACTATAGATAAATAAATAAATATATATATATAGATGCTTTAAATAAAATATAGATAAATAAATAAAGAATGAAATAGATAAACGAATAAATAAGTAGAAATATAAGTAAATAGATAAAAATAAAATTTCAATGAAATACAAATGAATAAATATAAATAAATAAATAAAAACATAAATAGATTAATTAATCAATAAATTGATAAATACATAGATGGATAGATAGATAGATGGGAGGAAGAAAATGTAGTAGAATGTTTCCTCAAGCAAAGGACCTCCAGCTGAAGAAAGTGGTCGTCTAAACATCAGTGAAAGGCTGGAAAGTTTCTCCAGTAGTATAATACAATGTTTCCGTATTGTTTTAGATGAACTTACTCTGTTTTTGTGCCTTAATCTTTCTCCTCTTCTCAGTTTTTCTTAAGGAAAAAGGCAAAAGGGATGGAGTGAATTTTGTTGATTTTTCTTCCTCAGCTCCCCA
Source organism: Macrobrachium nipponense (assembly GCF_015104395.2). Taxonomy (NCBI): domain Eukaryota; kingdom Metazoa; phylum Arthropoda; class Malacostraca; order Decapoda; family Palaemonidae; genus Macrobrachium; species Macrobrachium nipponense. The sequence continues at coordinate 51,388,470 of NC_061094.1, forward strand.
TTTTTTTTCTCAGCTCCCCAATTTTTTTCCTCAGATCCTCAATTTTTTTCCTCATCTCCCCAATTTTTTTCCTCAGCTCCCCAATTTTTTTCCTCAGATCCTCAATTTTTTTCCTCAGCTCCCCAATTTTTTTTTCCTCAGATCCCCAATTTTTTTCCTCAGATCCCCAATTTTTTTCCTCATCTCCCCAATTTTTTTTCCTCAGCTCCCCAATTTTTTTCCTCATCTCACCAATTTTTTTTCCTCAGCTCCCCAATTTTTTTTTCCTCAGCTCCCCAATTTTTTTCCTCATCTCCCCAATTTTTTTTCCTCAGCTCCCCAATTTTTTTTCTCCTCAGCTCCCCAATTTTTTTTTCCTCAGCTCCCCCAATTTTTTTTCCTCAGCTCCCCAATTTTTTTTCCTCAGCTCCCCATTTTTTTTCCTCATCTCCCCAACTGTTTTTTCCTCATCTCCCCATTTTTTTCCTCATCTCCCAATTTTTTTTCTCCTCAGCTCCCCGTTTTTTTTCCTCAGCTCCCCAATTTTTTCTCCTGAGCCCCCCAACCATTTTTCCCCTCAGCTCCCCAATTTTTTTTCCTCAGCTCTACAATTTTTTTTCCTCTGCTCCCCAATTTCTTTTCCTCTGCTCCCCAATTTCTTTTCCTCTGCTCCCCAATTTCTTTTCATCAGCCAAATTCCTCTCAGCCCCCAAATTTTTTTTCCTCACCTCCCCAATTTTTTCTCCTCAGCAACCCCACCATTTTTCCTCTCAGTCCCCAAATTTTTTTTCCTCAGCTCCCCAATTTTTATTATTCCTCAGCTCCCCATTTTTTTTCTTTTTTTTTCGACTCAGTTCCCTCTAACTTTTCCCCGAGTAAAAAAAAAAATAAGGTTAATAAACGAAAAATCCTCCCAGGAAAGGTTAAGACCGTAGGGATTATATCCCATAGCCTACTGGTTTAATCATTTCCACGTTCGTGGGTTTATAAGATATACAGCAGCTGTGCCTCTAATCAAGTCCAGAAGAAAAAA
>NC_061094.1:51391981-51394481 GCF_015104395.2 Macrobrachium nipponense
CTCTCTCTCTGTTCGCGGACGTGATTCTCCTGGCAAGGGAAACTTAACGTTTGTGCAGAAAAAATATGAAAACGTCGCTTTTAATGGAAACTGTTAAGCTCCAATAGCAAAATTTATATTCCATCTTTCATGATACATTCAGATAGAAAAACCTGAATGTCTCCAGGTACTTCTTGAAACGATAACCGAACAGAAATACTTCATACCATGAACAGTAATCTATCAGAATACAATACAAGTTGATGGAAGTAAATAAAACACCTTTTTGATAAAAGTTTCATATTACTTCGAACTCAATCTTATATTTAATTTATTTCTGAATAGCTTCCCGCAGTACTTGGGTCCAAATCGAATTATTTCTCTTTATTTACTTGTATTTATTTAATACATCCAGTGCCAAGTATCTATGATATCAGTTCTAATATTTTAATAGGTGTGACGTATCTATAAATACACGACTGAAATTTTATTTTTCCCCTCAAAGAATGATTTTCGAATTTGTTTTTAGAAAAATTGAATTCCGTTGTGTTATATGTAGCTATAAAAAGAACATTATCTTTATATTGGCCGCCTGGTATATTTGTTAGGATTCCAGACTCCGGCTTATAAGTAACTATTGGAAAGAAACTTGAATCTTTTAAACCATTTGGTGTTTGTTTATTTAAAGCCATATCAATATTCGATGGGATTGAAGAAATATTCGTGTATTTTCAACTGTATTTTTGGGGGGTTTATTTTCATGAATTCATGAACCTTCCATAAGGCTTTAATAAACATTTTGGAACAAAATAAAGGTCAAAAGAAAAACGTTTAAACGGTTTAAAACTCCTGCCATCTCCAGTCTTCAATATCCCGTCGTTTTTACTTACTTCCTTTCTCGAAAGAAGAGAACCTTTCACTGTCTATCACTGACAGATAAGGCCTTCCCCCGTCTATTTGTGACAGACAGATCTTTCCTCTGTCTATTAGTGACAGAGAGATTCTTCCACTGTCTATTAGTGAAAGGCTGTCTCACTTTCAGAAACCCTACATTTAAAAGAAAGCCGAAGCGTAGTTATCTGCCAAAAATAGATAACTGGTTATCGCACATTTTCCAATGTCCTTTTGTCGAATTCCAGTCCGAACCTCTCCGCTAAATATAAAACATTAGCCCGGAGGAAGTATGCACCTGTGACCCCGCTGAAGAAGAAGTATCTAGAAAAGAGAAAAACGGCTCTAAAGAAGAATGTCTTCAAAGGTGTATGTATATATATATATAATATATATATATATATATATATATATATATATATATATATATATATATATATTCCTTTGAATTTTTTTTAATAGCTACGTTATTCCCAAATCAAAGTATCACGACTATTTCTTTTAAGCTAAAGAATTCCGTCGGCGTGGATTAGTAGATTGGTTTTGTTCCTTTTCAGTAAATCTCTGCACAGTGTAGCCTCCAGTTTGTCTGTTCTTTTTTTTTATCTAATCTATACATAATTTCCATCACAATAACATGACGCTAATTTAATGGGTCATTATCCAATTACTGACTCCCTGTCTCTTTTTGTTTTAACAAGAAAAGCTAAATCTTTGCTCATTCTCAGACAAAATGGAAAATTTTATTTATATCAAATAGAAAGTGTCTCTGATACTAATAATCACTTATCGCATAGATCTAGGTGTCTTATACGTATACATTTTTAAATGTATACATATTCGAATGTTATCAGCCCAGGCTTTTTTTAAGAAGCAATTTGGAAAAATGCAATTTACTTCAATACTTCGAGATTTTCCGCCACAGTTCCTGTTGTTGAAGTTAAGTTGCTTTGATCTATCAACGCATAGGTCAGCCTTTGTGTAGAATTGCATTGTATATAGAATTTAGGCCAAAGGCCAGGTACTGACACCTATGAAGTCATTCAGCGTTGAAACGGAAATTGACAGTATAGGGTTTGAAAGGCGTAACAGGAGGTAAACCTTGCAGTTGCAGTATGAATCAATTGTTAGTAGAAGGTGAAAAGTAAGATGGAAGGATGAGAATATGAAAGGAGGTAGAGTAAATCAGTCTTTATAAACGCATAACAGAAGATGCTCAAACTTACAATCAACATCAAAGCTTAACCAACAATCAACGTTCCAGGCGATAATGAGAGCATCCAACTTTCTATATTTAGTATATGACCGCTATTTGACGATTCAGCCTTATTTTTAAGGAAATTTTCTAAATTTTCTTCCACCTCCTCATATTATTATTATTATTATTATTATTATTATTTTTTTTTTCTCTCTATCACAGTCCTCCAATTCGACTGGGTGGTATTTATAGTGTGGGGTTCCGGGTTGCATCCTGCCTCCTTAGGAGTCCATCACTTTTCTTACTATGTGTGCCGTTTCTAGGATCACACTCTTCTGCATGAGTCCTGGAGCTACTTCAGCCTCTAGTTTTTTCTAGATTCCTTTTCAGGGATCTTGGGATCGTGCTAGTGCTCCTATGATTATGGGTACG
>NC_061094.1:51399481-51403847 GCF_015104395.2 Macrobrachium nipponense
TATATATATATATATATGTATATTATTATATATATATTATATATAATATATATATATATATATATATAGGGATATATATATATATAGGATATAATATATATATATATATATATTATATATTATATATGTATATATATATATATATATATATATATATATATATATATATATATATAGATATATATATATATATAGGGTGGTCAAAAAACGTAGGTGGAGAGTGAACGATAAAATTTATTTGAGATTACATTGACAATCATTTACTAATAAACAATTATTATATTGACAATTAGTTTTTATTGTGTGTAGTAATACAAAAGCACTAACATTTATCAACGCAGGTGTATATATTATTTATATATATATATATATATATATATATATATTAGATATAATATATATATATATATATATATATATATATATATATTACGATTTTGTAGTTACGGTAGATGGAATGCACCTTTATAAATGCCATTGTATTTTTATGAAATTAATATTGCTAGATTGTATTATAGGCGAGAAAAGCAAAGCAATAGCAGAGCGTGGAATTCTAAAAGTAGCTTTACATTGCTTTGTCATAAAGGAAAATTTTATGCTTACATTCAAAATATATAACGAATAACGTCATTAAAAGTTTATATTATTAAAATTTATATTTTGCTTCAAACTATTGATATCGTTGGAGATTTTCCAGTCGAAATTTTAGCGACCCTGAAACTAATTTGTAAGGTTATACAAAAGAATAATTTGTAACCTTCAGCCAATACTTACTATAGCAAAAGCAGGTGGCACTTCGGAATACTGAAAAAAATTAATAAAAATTAACACAACTGGGAAATTTCTATGTATAGAAAATAATGTTAGAACTTCTAAATACAAACTTAAAAACTTCTAATGGTTATATCCCAGCCAAGAAAATTAAAATATGTAAAACTATAGAGCCTGGTACAGAAACTAAGTGTATTATTCCATTTAAGCTAAAGCTGGAGAGAGAAGAGAATGCTTGAGAGTAGAAAAAAGCGACTAAGTACAAACGAGAAAAGAACAACGAACAGGAGAAAAATTAGTAATAACTAGCGCGATAAAGCAAGTGTGAGATATATTGTTTGTTTCTTTATTGAACAAATAAGTAGCTTGAAAAACGTTCGCAATACAAGCTAGTGTATAGATAATGAATAAATAGTTGAACAAAAAAATATGCTGTGGAGTTACAAATCTGTAAATAAAAGAAATAGAGTGAACAATTAAGAAATAACAATTGGAAAAATAAAACAAGCAAAAATGAGTGTAAATAAAAAAATAGGAATGAGTTCAGTACGAAGTACTATCGAATATTTGGCTGCCCATTTTCTTTCCAATAGTCTTACCAGTACTCGGAGTCCGCTTAAACCGCTAAACTTAATTTCTTTTGCTGGAGAGACCGATTATTCCCTCTAACGTTTTGTGGTATGGACGTGGTGGCATACGGTGGACTACCGAAGATCGTCGATGCTATTTCTGTCATCCGGTTTTTGACCGACATTGGAGAGACTACAAGAAACTGAGGGCGTTTAACAACTGTACTAACTCGAGTACTACTGGTGTTGGAGACTTCACCATTCATTGCTGGGCGTATCAGAGGCACGATGATCCAAGTTCTATCTTTGGAGACTTTTCAATCCACTGCTGGGCGTTTCACAGGCACGATTAGCCTAGTACCATCTGTGGAGACTTCACCGTTCCTTGCTGGGCGCTTCACAATTCGATAAGCCTAGTACCACCTTTGTAGACTTCACCAATCACTGCTGGGCGTTTCACAAGCACGATGAGCTTAATACTGGCATTGGAGACTTCACAAATCACAGACGTTTCCAGAGTACACTGATCTATCTTCCACTGAGGTTGGGTGCCTTTCCAACTTGAATAGTTTAGTGGTAAGTGTGAGTTCATCTTTGGTTATGGTGTTTAATGGAGATTTTTTTAGTCTCAGAGACCTATAATTGTTTAGTCTTTTGGTTACGGTGTTTCGTTATAGAAACTGGTTCAGTTTTAGGGACATATTTTTATCCTTTGGTTACGGTTTTGCTAACTAGTATTGTTTTAGGGATATGTAATTTTATCCTTTGGTTACGGTGTTTGATAACTAGTGATTTTTTAGGTGTATATAATTTAGTATATGATGGTTTGGGTGTTACGCTTAGATGTAAGCCTGCGTCTTTTTAGTGTAAATGGATACGGCTTGGAAACTTGAAGGCAGGTCCACTGAGAATTACTATTTTCTCTAGGTAATTGCGGCACTATTCATTGTCCAAGGTTTGTTTCAATACCTTTCATGTTACTGTGGGCTTTGTTTTCGTTTAGTATCAACTTTCTTGTCTTATGATTTCCTTCGATAACTTGAAAATAAAACCTAACAATGAGGCAGTAATGAATTTTGAACGGTGACCTGTTTAGTGCAAATGAGGCAGTTTTAAATTGTTTTAGGTAGGTTAATGGTCTTAATCTTAAGAAATTTGGAGTTAAAAGTTTGTAGTTGCTATATTAAAGCTCCTTCTGGAGTTATTACTGGGAATTTGGAGTTTATCCAAGGATTAATAAAATTGACAGGAAATGTTAAATAGTACATGCTTGCCATTAGTCATTTAGGGAGCTTTGAAAAGTACCAGATATAAGGAGGGGAAAGTATTTTAAATTTTAATACCTTGAGTTTTAAATTTTAATACCTTAAGTTTTAAATTTTAATACCTTGAGGGACTTTATTTCATATTTGTAGATGTGGATTATCTTAATTTAGCGTTATTTTTTATTGCTGTAAAAATAGTCCACCTTTGTCTAGGTGGCTCCCGCCATCCTGGCAAAGGTGGACTAGGGTGGTTCATGGTAGACTTGTCTACCATAAACATCCTGACTTAATCATGGTAATTTACAACCTTTAAAACCCAAACAAGATTGGGCTATGGCTGACTTAACGGCTTTTATTTTACAGGTAGTTTTGAGTCTCAAGTAACTTTATTCTTTGAAATTTCTTGAATTTATTCTTTGAAATTTCTTGTATTTATTCTTTGAAATTTCTTGAATTTATTCTTTGGAATAATTTATTCTGTGAAATTTCTTTGGTACAGACCATGGTTATCTTGGCGTTAATAATCTCTCAGAAGTTCTAAATTTTGGTATCCTGAAGTTATAAAAATAATTCTTTTAAGGTTAATGACGAATGGCGAACACCTTAAGGAACCTAGTTTCATTTATTCCTTCCAAAGGTCTTGTTTAAAATATTTATTTTGCTCCCCAGGCTTCCGTACCGGAAATAGACTTCGTCGAGCGTTGAGAGATGAATGTGAATGAAGGCTTCATAACTGTATATTTTTCTATTTTTTCACCTGAATAATCAGTACTCTGATTTTTATAATTTGCAGAGTGGAATGTTACAAGCTTTTTTATGTTTAAGTTACGGCAATAACAGTTGCATTTACTTAATCCTTGGAGTAGCCAAGGTTCCAATGTTTAGTTCATATTCTGCTTAATGTCTTTATGTAACTAATTTTTTAAAATAGTGGATATATATTATACCCCATTTCATTAACTTCTAAAGGTGGTTAGAGATTTGGTTAATAGGTAGCCAGATTAACATTGGTCTATCGAATTATACTTAAAATTAATTGGCAGTAATGTTGGGCCTCCCTTGTTGAAATTTTCGAGAATCTCTCTCTCTCTCTCTCTCTCTCTCTCTCTCTCTCTCTCTCTCTCATATATATAATCCTGCCCATTCCCCTCCCCTTGTAAACATAATACATGCACATACACACCCAGGCTTTTTGGGGGTTAAAGTTTTTAAGTTAGTTTGAAGTTAAGATTAAAACTGCTATAAAAATTCTGTTTGAGCAAAGATATTACTTCTTTGGGGTTATGGAGTTGCACAAAGAAAATTGGGCGTAACTTTCCATAAAACTTGGGACATGGTAAGTGTATTAAAACTTTATTTTAACGTTACGATTGTTTAACCACGTAGGTAATCTTTTGAATTTATATTAAAAAATTAAATTATATTTACAGACTGTAATCTGTCAATTTCCTGAATAATTTCATATAAATCTGTCCACTTTCATTAACTTAAGCTAGAAGTTATCCCCAAAGCCTACCTTCATTGAACTTTTGGAAGAAAATGTTGCTAAACGTTTGCCACAAATTAGCACGACGCAATTTAGCTAAGTATATAAAGTTGCAAGTTTTGAGTTTTAAGACTTGAGCTGTTACGGGAATAATGGCTTAAGTGTCTCAATTCTTTTCTTACAATATTTAGTATTTTAATTTTGGGCAGAAATAACTTTTAGGTTTGTTTTGCCATCGGCGAATTTGGCGTGACAGTGGAAACTGAAGTTAGTTT
>NC_061094.1:51409347-51411847 GCF_015104395.2 Macrobrachium nipponense
TCAATATATTTCTTTAAAAAAAATTACAACTTTTTTCCTCATTCGTTTAAAACGAAGTGAGTAGCAGATGGAGAAATATATTCTAATGTTTGCTTAGAAAGAACAAAGAGACGTTTTGGATTAGCCATAAAGTTAAATATCTCACAAAATATTCCTGGAAAAAAAAAGGAGGCTCCTTTTCATCAAAGGAATATTGCGTTTGCTTTTGAACCTTTTTTTTTTCTTTTTTTTTTCTTTCTTCTATCGAGGGGAAATTTTTAGTCATACTTCCCCTTCTAGTTTGTCTGCATTTATATATATATATATATATATATATATATATATATATATATATATATATATATATATATATATATATATGCATATAATGCACATTCAATCATAATTAAAGAATTATTATGATAATGATAAAAACTATATCAATGACTTTAACTAATCTAGAAGTGCGATCGGTTTTCAAAACTGTCAATAATGATAATAATAATAATAATAATAATAATAATAATAATAATAATAATAATAATGTAATAATAATAATAATGATAATAATAATAATAATAATAATATATTATTATTATTATTATTATTATTATTATTATTATTAAATTATTATTATTACTATTATTATTAGTATTAGTATTATTATCATCATCATGAAACATCTTACAACACGAACATCGCTGTAAGATTTATTAATCTGTATATCATCGGTGTCATTGGACTGAGTTTATAAATCAGTTCCCAACAAAACAAGCCTGATGTCATTTCCATAAACTAATTACTTGAAGGTGGGAAAAAAATTAATCATCAGATAAAAAGAATAAATCATACCCAAGGGACCTTGGGGACAAATGTAAATAAAAGAGAGAGAGAGAGAGAGAGAGAGAGAGAGAGAGAGAGAGAGAGAGAGCTAATCACTTTCTCTCTCCCGAGCTGAAACTCAAATGATACTTTCTATTGAAATAACCATAACAATGTAATAATAATAGTGCCTAAAACTTTACTGAGGTAGTGGATTAATAATAAAATGCAAAGGTCTGTAAATTATCATTGAAATGATCATATAATTCATAACTTTAATTAATTAAGTACTGAGGACAATCACATTAAGGTTTACGCTTTCGTGGCGATTTTGACCCAATACAGCAAGACACTGTCAGAAAATGATTTACCATTGACATTAGAGTGTGACAAACTCTCTTCCTCTTACAGTCATCGAACTAACGCTTTAAAGAAACTACCGTCCGCACTTTTTTCTGTCCGCCCCCAGATCTAAAAAAACCTACAGAGGCTAGAGAGCTGCAAATTGGTATGTTGATCATCCACCCTCCAACCATCGAACATACCAAATTGCAACCCTCTACCATCAGTAGTTTTTACATTATTTAAGGTTGAAGTTAGCCAGGGATCTTGCATCTTACAGCGCTTTTCGGAGACGTGGGACGCACCCTCACTCTACCACATCTGGGAAACAACTGAATCGCTACCGGAAGTAGCGGATGGTTTTATACAGCATTATACGTTACACAGAAAACTCGATTGCGCAGAAGAAACTTCGGGCGCATTTTTTAGTTGTTTCATTAGCAAGGCTTTAGGAGCAGTTAAGGAAACTGTTTGCGAGGATTATTATATTATTTTTATTATTATTATTACAGTTAAGACAGACGGAAGGAAATTCTTTGTTTTTCCGGCGCAAGGGGAAGTAAGATCAAACTCCCTTTGAGTCGATATTCACTAGCAAGCAAAAGGGAGGACTTTTAATCGCTCAGATCCAGGGCAGCAAGCATCGCATCCGAATGCAAGCACAAAGCTGACTTTTGCTTTTCGGCGCTGATCTTATTTGCGACTGAAAGCAGCATTTACTGAATACATTTCATCGGGGTCGGAACGCATCTGCTTTGCAGGAAGAGGGCTGAAGACACGCCCAATTGATGTATCCGAGCCGGAGCTAGGGGTACCAAAGAAGGGGTAAAAAGAAGAGAGAGAGAGAGGAGAAGTAAACTGTGATACAAATATATCTATATCTTAGCTTCCGTTCTATAGCCTGTAAATTACAAGTAACTAGAGGTGAACATAGCATTTTCATAATTTCAGCTAAAAGTGAGAGAGAGAGAGAGAGAGAGAGAGTGAGAGAGAGAGATAGAGAGAGAGAGAGAGTATTGTAATGGTAAGACTATGTCCTTCAAGGAGCAGTCTTTGAATTACGTACAACTAAAGATGAATGTGCAGTTACCAACTGAGAAAGAGAGAGAGAGAGAGAGAGAGAGAGAGGAGAGAGACGAGAGATGAGAGAGAGAGAGAGTATATTGTAATGGTAAGACTATGCCCTCTAAGGAGCAGTCTTTGAATTACGTACAAGTGAAGATGAAAGTGCAGTTTCCAGCTTAGAGAGAGAGAGAGAAAGAGAGACAGAGAGACAGAGGAGAGAGAGAGAGAGAGAGGAGAGAGAGAGACGAGAGAGAGAGAAGAGAGAGACAGACGAGAGAAGCAGTAATCAAGA
>NC_061094.1:51416847-51424347 GCF_015104395.2 Macrobrachium nipponense
TTGCCCTTGAGAAAAGGAGGCTCCTTTTCATCAAAGGAATATTTCGTTTGCCTTTGAACCCTTTTTTTTTTCCTTTCTTCCTTTCTCTATCGAGGGGAATTTTTAGTCATGCTTCCCCTTCTAGTTTGTCTGCATTATATATATATATATATAGATGTATGTATATATATATATATAGATATATATATATATATATATATATAGTATATATATATATATATATATATATAGATATATATATATATAATATATATATATATATATATATATATATATATATATATATATCTATATATATTTATATATATATATATATAGATATATATATATATATATATATATATATATATATATATATAAAAATTATATGCATATAAGCACATTCAATCATAATTAAAGAATGATTATGATAATGATAAAAACTATATCAATGACTTTAATAATCTAGAAGTGCGATCGGTTTTCAAAACTGTCAATAATAATAATATAATAATAATGATAATAATATATATTTATTATTATTATTATTATTATTATTATTATTATTATTATTATTATTATTATTATATATAAATACCTCCCAGTCGAATTGGAGGACTGTGATAGAGCAAAAAAAATAATAATAATGAATTATTTTATTTTATTATTATTATTATTATTATTATTATTATTATTATTATTATTATTATTATTATTATTATTATTATCATGAAACATCTTACAACACGAACATCGCTGTAAGATTTATTAATCTGTATATCATCGGTGTCACTGGACCGAGTGCATAAATCAGTTCCGAACAACAAGCCTGATGTCATTTCCATAAAAACTAATTACTTGAAGGTGGGAAAAAAAATTGATCATCAGATAAAAAGAATAAATCATACCCAAGGGACCTTGGGGACAAATGTAAATAAAAGAGAGAGAGAGAGAGAGAGAGAGAGAGAGAGAGAGAGAGAGAGAGAGCTAATCACTTTCTCTCTCCCGAGCTGAAACTCAAATGATACTTTCTATTGAAATAACCATAAAAATGTAATAATAATAGTGCCTAAAACTTTACTGAGGTAGTGGATTAATAATACAATGCAAAGGTCTGTAAATTATCACCGAAATGATCATATAATTCATAACTTTAATTAATTAAGTACTGAGGACAATCACATTAAGGTTTACGCTTTCGTGGCGATTTTGACATTAGAGTGTGACAAACTCTCTCTTCTTACAGTTATCGAACTAAAGCTTTAAAGAAACTACCGTCCGCACTTTTTTCTGTCCGCCCCCAGAGGCTAGAGCGCTGCAAATTGGTATGTTGATCATTCACCCTCCAACCATCGAACATACCAAATTGCAACCCTCTACATCAGTAGTTTTTACTTTATTTACGGTTAAATTTAGCCAGGGATATTGCACCTGACAGCGGTTTCAGAGACGTGGGACGCACCCTCACTCTACCACATCTGGGAAACAAACTGAATCGCTACCGGAAGTAGCGGATGGTTTTTATACAGCATTATACGTTACACAGAAACTCGATTGCGCAGAAGAAACTTCGGGCGCATTTTTTAGTTGTTACATTAGCAGGGCGTTTAGGAGGAGTTAAGGAAACTGTTTGCGAGGATTATTATTATTATTACTATTATTATTATTATTATTATTATTATTATTATTATTACAGTTAAGACAGACGGAAGGAAATTCTTTGTTTTTCCGGCGCAAGGGAAGTAAGATCAAACTCCCTTTGAGTCGATATTCACTAGCAAGCAAAAGGGAGGACTTTTAATCGCTCAGATCCAGCGCAGCAAGCATCGCATCCGAATGCAAGCACAAAGCTGACTTTTGCTTTTCGGCGCTGATCTTATTTGCGACTGAAAGCAGCATTTACTGAATACATTTCCATCGGGGTCGGAACGCATCTGCTTTGCAGGAAGAGGGCTGAAGACACGCCCCAATTGATGTATCCGAGCCGGCGCTAGGGTCCAAAGAGGGGTAAAAGGAAGAAGAAGAAGAAGAAGAAGAGAGAGAGAGAGAGAGGAGAGAGAGAGAGAGAGAGAGAGAGAGAGAGAGAGAGAGAGAGAGAGGAGAGAAGTAAACTGTGATACAAATATATCTATATCTTAACTTCCTTTCTATTGCCTGTAAAATACAAGTAACTAGAGGTGAACATAGCATTTTCATAATTTCAGCTAAAAGAGAGAGAGAGAGAGAGAGAGAGAGAGAGTATATTGTAATGGTAAGACTATGTCCTTTAAGGAGCAGTCTTTGAATTACGTACAACTAAAGATGAATGTGCAGTTTCCAGCTTAGAGAGAGAGAGAGAGAGAGAGAGAGAGAGAGAGAGAGAGAGAGAGAGAGAGAGAGAGAGAGAGAGTATATTGTAATGATAAGACTATGTCCTTTAAGGAGCAGTCTTTGAATTACGTACAAGTAAAGATGAATGTACAGTTTCCAGCTTAGAGAGAGAGAGAGAGAGAGAGAGACGTTCGGCTTCTCAGAGTCAGAGGAATTTATGACAGATTACATAAGCACAAAAATCATTTATGCAACATATTGTCTTCGTTTTTTTAACTAACAATTACACGCAATATTTTATTGAGCTCCAGTACCCAATACATTTTTAAAATCTGATACACCGCAGATATTGTAATTAATAAATTCATAGTGGTATTCACAGCTAGGCATATAAAAAAAACTGTATTAATGATAATATTTACAGCCATCGTCTATCCTTTATCGGAAACTGTATGATAAGCATCCAAATTCTCCTACAATTTTTTTCCAGAATTAAATGTATGATTCTGTCATTGAATGAATGAATGAATGAATGCCTGACCTGAATCTGTCACAGTTTGACAGTTTGCTGATATCTTGCGCAATGATTCCCAAGTCGATGAAAATTTTCTCACAAATAATACAGCTTAATAAAAGCATTTATACTCTGAGTGCACTGCTATTCCTACTGTATCCCAAATGAATAACGTATCGCTATTAAAGTGACATCCGCAAACGGCACCGAGAATATTATCCTAAACGCGGTCCGTGCAAAAATAATCTTTCTTTTACGCCGAGAAAAATGTTTTACTATTTTCTCACAAAGACCACCATTTCTTTTTACCGTAAAAAAGGATCATTAACGTTATGCACATCGGCTTACGATTCTATTTGTTCCCGAGATGGCGAATATTATCCGAGACATTTTATAAAAATTTGCGGTATATCTTCATGTTAGTTTGCGGCATTCAGAAGTTTTCTTGGTAATGTATATATATATATATATTATATATATATATATATATATATATATATATATATATATATAAATCACTCATATCTATTAAAAAGTTTTTTGAAATCTTAATAAATCAAACTATATATATATATATATATATATATATATATATATATATATATATATGTGTGTGTGTGTGTGTGTGTGTGTCTGTGTGTATACATACATACATACATACATACATACATACATACATATATATATATATATATATATATATATATATATATATATATATATATATATATATATATATACATATATATGTACGTACGTATGTATATATAGAATATACTCAAAGAGACAAACGTTACTTTACATGACCTTACAACCAGCCAGGTTTTCGAATAATAATAATAATAATAATAATAATAATAATAATAATAATAATAATAATAATGCAGAGGCCAACATCCCTCAAATAGCGGTGGAGCAACCACAAACAATAGAGGTATTAAACCCTACTGAGGATGTAATCCTCTGCTCTTTATTTGCCCAAGAAAGGCCATGAATCGGGTGAATGAGGTAACTGCTAAGAAGGATCTCCACATTTCCTAAAGGACTAAAGGCATCCTTCAGGATTTCCTCTCTGCATAAATAGTCTTTTATGATAATTCAAGAGTTTATTTCCTGTCGCGCTTTAGTTCTCGTTGATAATGTTTCACTTTATTCCGGAAAACGATACGATCTGACGATAGTCTCGCCTTGATTTTCATCTCAAAAGACTAAGATATCTTCTCTATTTCCTGTGTATAAATAATCTTTATGAAAATTTAAGACTTTATTTCCTGTCTTGTTTTAGTTTTCGTTGAAATGTTTTATTTTTTTTTTGTTTTCTATGTTATCAGATTTTCTGATACGTTTTTATAAAAGTACATTCCTCTGTGTATAGATTGCCATTATAATAAACCAAACTCGTTTATCTTTTTATGGTTCAACTTACGTTTATATGTTTTACTTTATACCAGAAAATTATCAGATAATCATTGTAATAGTTCAAACTCGATTAATTCCTATAGTGCTTCAGTTTCAGTTGAAATGTTTTAACTTGTTTTAATTACCAGATTAGATGTGCATTGACCGTTTTATACTACCTTTATAATTTCCATGTTCCAGCAGATTAACGTTTCTGTAAATAACTATAAACAGTCATACTTTTTGGAAAAATTATGAAATTTAATGAGCACTAAATATATTTTCTACATTTATGGGTTCCATGTTAAAGCAGATTAATGTTTTTAGAAGAATAGCTCCAAATCAAAATTTGTTTTGGGAAATATTATTTTTTCAATATGTTTTTAGCTGTTGAAAATAATAAAATAAATGTGTGGGTGAAGTAAATATGAAAAAGTTGTGCAAAGAGAATCAATATATCAACGTTTCTGAAAGTAAACTTAAGTTCCTACCAAGAGTCTCCCATAAACACACCCAATTTTCCCTCACACTTAATACCTGAGGATAAATGTTTGCTATCCATAAGTTTCATTAAACTCCTGAGCCATAAAATACCACAAGTTTCAGTATTTATGTCCAGACCTTTCCCGAACCTAAACCGCTTCTTGCTCTTAAAACGCCTGGAGGCAACAGCGCCTTGGAGGGATACTCCTCAGATGCGGTTGAATGCTGGCCACTTTTACCGTTAAATGGGGGAAGCATTCCTGAGAAATGGGTGTGAAAAATAAAGTCTCCTGCTATCTATTTTCAGGAAAGGTGTTGAATGTGAGTGTAAGAATTATGGGGGTATCGCATTGCTAAGTAGACACAATTACGTAAATTGTAGCGTTTTGACTGAGTAGTTCAGACTGTCTAAAAACTGCTAGGTTAAGACCAGTCATTATGAATCTCTTGGCCACAAGGGAAGAAGCATGAAAACTGTTAGTTTAAGACCAGTCATTATAATTCACCTGGCCACAATGGACGAAGCTCACCTGTATTCAAGCGAGCGTTTATTTAGAGAAAAAATTTGCTATATAATGAAATTGCTTGAATTGGCGTTGTGCGAATCTAGAAGCTCTTACGAGGAAAATAATTCTTATACTATAATATGGCGAGATGAGGAGGAATGTACACTGGACTTTATAAACAATGTTTGATGAATAGTAGTCCGTTCTTAAAAATATGTGAGCCGCTGCTTTCATTTTATACTGCAATTTATTATAACTATTTCACTAAATGAGACTTTTTCACAGATACATGCACAAAATGCTCATGACTTGAAACTCAAGCTGCCAAAGAATGTTTGGTTTCAACCTCCCACCGCTAAAGACCCCATACTGCAGCAGTACTAACTGATCATGATACAGAGCCAGTGATTTTTAATCGGCCTGGGGAAAACGCGAATCCGCGACACCTGAGTGGCATGCCATGACACTAACCATCATACCAGCAGACCAGCTAAATTGTGTAAGCAAAAGTATTTGCAGCAAACCTTACAAACAAGTCTACCTTATCATTCGCTTGAAATAAAAGGGCTTTGCCCTTTTTTATTACTGGCTTACGAAACTTTTTCTCTAATATTCTACGGAATTCCAAAGAGGCTACGTTGCCTTTGTAAAGACATCTAGACACTGCTACTTATCGTTCATTTACATGCAATTTTGTTTACAGGATAACTTGCGTTAATATTGCTATTTACATAAAAATAATTTGTCTATGTAAATTTCCAAGGAACTTTACCGATCGAGATGCCTATCGTCGGAAAGTTCTGTAAAACAAAGCTGATTCCTTCTGGAGTTTGACAATTCCATGATTATCGCAAATTTGTATTTTTTGCATAATTAACAAGTGGTGTAATAAATGTCTACCATGTTCAGATACCACTATGCGCATTCTAACATTCACAACAATAATTTGACTTTTGGGCGAATTTATATATACATATATATATATATATATATATATATATATATATATATATATATATATATATATATATATATATATATATAATTCGAACTACAAATGTCCTTTAATGTCCAATTCGCTCTACCTCGAAATTGATATATTTTCATATATGTACCGGAGGGGAATTTTTAGTTGATAATAATTTCGTCCCCTCATGGGATCGAACCACCGTCCAGCGGGCAGGCACGAAATCAGGACGACATTGATGTTACCGATTTAGCATTCATAACATCGCTACGTTCGTCGAATTGGCTGACATGGTAGAGGGGGTCTCATATCGATTCTAATTACGAAAAACCGAGTTCGACGGTGATTTTGTAAGGTCAGAATCGGTATATAAACTTATAGCCACACTGTTAGCCGAATCGGTACATATATGAAATTATATCAATTCCGAGGTCGAGCGAATTGGATATTAAAGGACATTAGGACATTTGTAGCTCGAATGATTATATGAATCACGGTGATGTGATAATTATTCATATGCTTGAAGTCAGCTTACAGATGTAATCCTCCGCTGATCCGAAGGGATAATCTTTTGAACTCCATTACTGCTGGACTTGAAAGAGATAATATTTCAAAGGCTCTTAGCACTGGTAAAGATGAGAGGCAGCGCATTTATGTAACTTATGAAATTTATAAAAAGAAAAACCAAAATGAATGTACGCTTTTGATTCTTGATTACTTAATATTTGTAAAGACTTTATACAAATGCCAAAATCATTGGTTTTCATTTTGGGAATGAAATGTTTTGTAATCGGAATTCTAGACAAGTCTTTGAACTATCAGTTTAATGGTAACCATCCCAGTGATATCTAATATGACCCACCACGAAGTATATTTTGAATGATCGATTGATTGTTAATTTTCTGGTGTCACAACCACAGGGACTACTGACCTCAAAGGTGCATCATGGAAAATAATGTTTCATGAAAAGTTGGCAACGGTAACATTTCTGATCTGTGGCTTTGCACAATACCGCACAGAAGAAATTAAATATCCACTGTTCTCTCTACCTTGGATATGATTGGTTTTAATTTTGGGAATGAAATGGTTTTGTAATCGGAATTCTAGACAAGTCTTTGAACTATCAGTTTAATGGTAACCATCCCACTGATATCTAATATAACCCACCAAGAAGTATATTTTGAATGATCGATTGATTGTTAATTTTCTGGTGTCACAACCACAGGGACTACTGACCTCAAAGGTGTATCATGGAAAATAATGCTTCATGAAAAGTTGGCAACGGTAACATTTCTGATCTGTGGCTTTGCATAATACCGCACAGAAGAAATTAAATATTCACT
>NC_061094.1:51429347-51441847 GCF_015104395.2 Macrobrachium nipponense
CCAAAGGATATTGCCAGACCAGGGCCAACAAAGGGAAAACTCGCTCTCAGCTTTGAGTTCCTTAAATTGGAAAGAAATTAACTCGCAGGTTTGGTGTACGAGGTATCGGGATATTTCAGAAGGCATTTGGATTTCACCTGTGTCGGATTATGGAAGGAAAGTGATGGAAATTGATTTTAATTTAGGTCGAAAGGCGAGGAACAAGATGGTAACTCCGTTGATATTGCAACTTCTAAATAGGTTACGGAGTGGCCCTTTCAAGCAGCGGAGTTTCGCAAACCACTTAGCAGTATGCAATCATGCAGTAATGCCTTTGCGATTGCATCACTGGGCAAACGGCCGCAAAGGAGAGAGAGAGAGAGAGAGAGAGAGAGAGAGAGAGAGAGAGAGAGAGAGAGAGAGCTGATACAATGCCTGTCTGCAGGAGGATGTTAAAGGTCTTACAAAATGTACTTGTTTAAGCAATAAAAGGCATTTTCATCTTATTGCATTTTCTTCATTACACTAAAGACAAAACTCTAGAATGTCTTATGATAATGTGTATAAGTATGCAGTCCATTAACCCGAGACAAACAGAAGACTGATTGAATATCAGGATTTTAAGTTCACTTATTTTGGGAAGAAAGACTGATAAGATATGTCCATAAAAATTCTTAGAAAGATACTGTTCATAAAAATACACAAGCAAGCAGACCAATAAAGACCAAAATTCTGTGAAGGATATGATTTTTGAAAACGCATAATATCAATTATAAGCGAACTGGCCAATCAAGATTAACGTTACTTTGCAAAAGCACATATATAATATCTAACTACGTAAAAGGGATAAAGAACAATGGCTGACGTTAACGATTCATTCTTATTAGCTCCAGCGGCGCATGACAACGAGTGATAAGAGAATGATCGACCTCATTAAAGAATACAGTTCACACCACTCAGTGACCTCTCAATTGATGTCTGAATATTCTCGTGTATAATTCTCAACTGAAACCTTCAAACAGAACTTTAGGAAAGAGATGACAGGCGCTGAGTGTCAGCCAGGAACTGATTGACCTAAACTCGGAAATGGTTCGTGTTAAATTCTGTATGTTAGGACTTTTATAAAAATGGTCAGGAAGTATGATAGTTAATGTTCATTTAGCGTGGTCGTTATATTTAGACGATGTTGTGTTAATTTTCTCTTATCACTGTGGGTAATAAAGGAATTCTGATATATCAACTGAAAGGTGACGAAATAAATTGTTCCTTCAAAATATATCGTTATCAAATTACCTACAAATGGTAAAATATTTGTTACGCCAAATTGTGTTTTGACATCTCGCTACCTATGCCACATTCAACACACGATACCCTTCAGTTATGGGCAATGACCTACATCAAATAATACAAAACATCCATGCTCTCCCTGCCACTAAACGATTTATCAGTAACACATCGCTCGCATGCTCTTCATGGATAACATCCGCCTTCGGAATATATGGATTCATTACCTGGCCGACGCGCATGTCTTTTGTTTCGTGAGTCTCGGCCCACTTCGCTTAATGAGATACGTAAATCAGTGATCCTAAATCACGCCTGTAAGACTCAGAAGGATTAAGTGCCCGGTATAAATCTCCGGAAGCATGTTTTCTCCTCCTCCTTATTAGAAGTGACTGATCATTTTTTTTGGGGGGGAGGCAGGGTGATTATAATAATTCTGGTTTTCCCGTTTCGATTTATTTTTGTAAGTTAAACTCTACCAAGGGAAACTTGTAATAATTTCGTTGCGTTAAGATAAATGAACACATCCTGCTAAGAAATAAAGTACTGATAAGATCATTCGCTAAGTATATATGAGAGGGAGGCATTTCATCTCACTGACTCCGTAATGAAGGCAAGTCAAAACACAGTCTGATTTAGCGCCCATTCCTACGCACCTGAGATGAACTGCTTCGGAGATGTTCGGTGGGCGGACTTCCCCGATTCATCTGCTTTAGAATATACTAAAGGTTATTATCATACATACGATCCAGTTTCCAGACCGTGGAATGTATCAGAATATACACTCCTTCCTTGCCGAGATGTTCATCTGATAAACATTGCAAAAGCCAGCAGCCCCTTTACATACGGTGACCAAACTCGTTCCTGTATGAGAATTTTTCCAGCTCATTTACTCGCATCTTGGTGCATAGTTATGTCCAGATCGTCTTTAAGAGAGAGAGAGAGAGAGAGAGAGAGAGAGAGAGAGAGAGAGAGAGGCGCGCATCTCACCTACATATATCTCGTTAACATGATGGACGATATTCTACAAGTCACGAAATCGGCTTGTATCTTGATAGCATCACATTTGAAATGAATAATGAGATTCTGGATGTATTCAACTCGAGGAAGATCTGTTATGCTTTCAAGTTCATTAAATACGGGATTCTTTGTTGCTTTGAATCTTACTCGCCTTGTTGGTGGGTCTTTGATAATGTATGAGGTACAGTCCTGGAGAACGTGATAAAATTCCTATATGTTCAAAGCATCTAGTCAGGCTGCCATTAGTGGTAAGATTATCATCTGATTTTACGACCATATTTCTCTTCACAGTAATGAATCCCTCCAAGCGATAATATTTGAGCAGGGAAGCTACAGATCTATCTAAAATCGAATATCTGAGTTCTAAAGAGCTCTGTGTACCAAAATAACCCTGAGTTTATTATAATAATGCTAACATTACATCTTCTGAATAAAGAATAGTTTCAAGCGATATGACAACCAGGTTATATATTATTTTAGCAGATCATGTACAAATTTACTGTTCTCAAATAAAACATCTCAATTCCGGAAAACTTTCTAATAAAAATAAAAATTTAAAAATTTAAAAATTAGAAATAAAAATAATAAAATAAAAGTGAAAATAATAAAAATGGAAATAAAAATATTACAAAGATTAAAATAATAAGAAAAAAACAATAATAATAACTGTACCAGAATAACGCTGTCATAATAACAATGACAACATTACATCTTCTAAATAATGCCAACCAACTTATGCGTTATTTTACCAGGTCAGCTACAAATTTACTATTCTCAAATCAATTATCTGAATTCTGGAAAGCTCATTGTATCAAAATAACGGTACCGACATAACAGTGATAACATTACACCCAAGATTCATTCAACTACAATGAATGGACTATGGTTATATATCGTTTAATCATGCCAGCTCCATACTTATCATTCTCAAATAAAAAATCCGAATTCTGGAAAGTCTTTTGTACCAGAATACCGCTGCTTTCATAACAATGATAACACTACTCCCGCAAGATTTATTCCACTCAAACGAATATCCTACGGATCCCACATCCGTACCGGCAGGAAGAACAAGCTAATAGCTTTCCCGAGGGCGCTACGGACACATTTGTTATCCCGGATTTATTCCGACATTAATTAATTTCTCTGATTCGCGCGTTTCCAGAATGTAGCGGCATTTCTTCCTTTGCCTGGCTACGTGAAGCTAATATTTCATTTCGATTCTTCGCCTACGCCAGCTTTTATTTGTTTTTATTGACCTGACGTATAATTTATATTTCTTTTATAATTGTCCTTTTGAACTTATTTTATGGCTTTCACTCTTTTATTTTCATTTAATGTTAAATTAAAATTGCATTTTTTCTCCCTCTTTCATTTGCAAGTGCAATTATGTGAAAGTATATCTGCAGCAGACATAAATCTGAATTGCAAATAATTTCTGAGGCTTTGCAAATCGTAAAATCTTCTCCATGAAGAGAGAGAGAGAGAGAGAGAGACGAGAGAGAGAGAGAGAGAGAGAGGGAGAGAGAGAGCAGTAATCAAGATAATAAGGTATAAAGTCGCCACCCGTACACTCTCGGATAAACTTAGATGGAAGAAAATCTAGGTTGCGTTTAATATTTATTAAAGGAGTTACGAAATTGTCCTTGAACTCCTGTTTAAGATTTTACAGATTTTAAAAAACTGCCTCTTCAATTAGCGACGGTCGTAAAATGTTCCATTTGAATTGGAAAGAGCTTTTACGCTTTGGGTTTTTGCAACGATGCTAGTGAGAGTTGCAACGTATGAAACGGAGATTAAGCAACTACACCGCAAGTGATATGAATGTGTGTATGTTTATGTGATATATATATATATACATATATATATATATATATATATATATATATATATATATATATATATATATATATATATATATATATCTATATATATATATATATATATATATATATATATATATATATATATATATATAAGTACAATATATATATCATTTTCATCATATAGAAAAATGTATTATATATATATATATATATATATATATATATATATATATATATATATATATATATATATATATATATTAGTTATATATATATAACGTATGCCACAGTCACTATGTAATAACAAACTATCTATACGTACTTCAAACGCGTATTAAAATATTCAACAAAACCCGATAGCAATTTCAAAAAAAAAAACTTATTGCAAATGTAGTTATCCTTCATCCCCGTTCATTAATTTCAGTTTGGAAACCGTCAGTTAAGTCAAGAAGTTCGTTTTGATTTTCATTTTTTCCTCTTCTTGTTGGGCTCTGCATTATTAAACTGTCTCCATTTCATCAGAGAGTCCTGAATTTATCCCGCATAAAATTTTCATTGGGAAAAAAGAATCAATTTCTGCCTTTTCCTCGACTGACATGAACTATAATTCGCTTTCTCTTACGTTGGGGTGGGGTGTTTCCTCTTATCCTTCTTTAATTCTTTAATGCTTGGTAATTACTCTATTTAAGGTGCACGATATGATATACAACCTTTAATCTATGTATACACACACACATTATATATATATATATATACATATATATATATATAAATATATATATATATATATATATATATATATATATATAATATATATATATATATATATATATAATATATGATATTACATATTATATATATATATATATATATATATATATATATATATATATATGCATGTATGTATGTATGAGTGTGTGGTGTCCTATGTATCCATACCAGTGTATGGAAAACTGCTGGAATACTGCAATGCAGCAAACATTACATGTTATCCAACTGCATAAGTACCCAAAACATGAGAGTGATTTGACATTCACGGGCGAATACGGCACTTATAATAAAAAAAATAATGCGCCCAATATTTTCGAGGCAAATTCCTTGAAGTGCAGACTCAAGTAGTCTAAATCCCTCGAATAGTATCATAGGGTTTAATAGGTACCAGCAAAATGTAGTAGGCAATTCGATGCCCGTTTTCAATCCCAGGCTCAAGTAACCTAGGAAAGGGAGATGAAGAAAGGAGAAAAGACAGAGAGGAAGTGAAGGGGAAAGGAGAGGATGCATGAGGAGGCTGCATTAGATTTACCTCGCAAAGGGGAAAAAAAGATTATAAGAACCGGGAAAGCCACAAATATAAATTTGATTCCAAACCTCTGTAGTAGTAGAAGGAGAGATTCAATCACTGAACTGGGAAATTCGAGAATTGTAGATTTCCATATGGAAATGGTAGTCTGGAAGAATGTGGTAGACCGTGTGATAAGAAATGGAACTCTCCCCATAGACGAGTGACTGATAGAAAATACAGTCTTATAAATAGGATGAGAGATATGATTCATATCAGCTTAAAAGTACACTCAGATTTTAGAGGTCGACTTATCAGCAACACTTAGGGAAATGGATAGAAGTCCCTAGGAGGGAAATAGCTAAGATATTCACAGGAGGTTTGCCCCACACTTCCTTATGAAATTTATAGGACTCAAGGCACCTGTTACTTCATTCCCAGAAATCCTACAGACAAAATTACCAAACTTCACTGCAGCAGTAAAGGAGTGGTCACCAATAGACTTTTCGCCCTCCGTAGGCCACGCCAGTTGTAGCAATTAGGGAAAATAATCAGCAAAGTACAAAAGCCGCTTCTGTCGCAATCTCCAACAAGCTGAGCGTACCGAGCAGGAAATAGGATTAGAGAGATAGAGAGCAATTTTAGTCCCCCATTAAAATTGCCAAGAGGACACTCGGCTGGACAGCCTGAGCCGAGAAGAGGATACTAGACACTCGGATCTACAGAGCACTACTGGAAAATACCTAAATTTTGTTTTCGGATTTTTAGACATTGGGTGAGACCAGAGGATTTTAATTCATCTTAAGCTAAATAAGTAGAGAGAGACATAGATGCCTACAACTATAAGATAAAGTTTATATATATATATATATATATATATATATATATATATATATATATATATATATATATATATATATATATATATATATATATATATATATATATATATATATATATATATATATATATATATATATACATATATATATATATATATATATATATATATATATATATATATATATATATATATATATATATATATATATATATATATATATATATATATATATATATATATATATATATATATATATATATATATATATATATATATATATATATTATACATTCTAGTGTTTGCTTGGAAAGCATACAAAGATTTTATCCTTTTTTCCATATTAGATCATGAGATTAGATTTCCTTCTATTGTACGAAATTTTTCCCTTAACATCAAAACAAGTATGAGATGATGAAGCCTAGAACCATAAAACACAAGATTTTAACTTTACTAGTGAGTGCTTAGAAAGAAGACTAAGATATTTCGATTGGTAATAAAGACAAATTTCTCGATATAATTTTAAAATTCTCGATATATTTCTAAAAAAATTTACGAGTTTTTTCCTCATTCGTTTAAAACGAAGTGAGTAGGCGATGGAGAAACATATTCTAAATGTTTTGACCTAGAAAGAACAAAGAGACGTTTTGGATTAGCCATAAAGTTAAATATCTCACAAAATATTCCTGGAAAAAAAATTGTAATATTTCCCCTCTTTGCCTTTGAGAAAAGGAGGCTCCTTTTCATCAAAGGAATATTTCGTTTGCCTTTGAACCCCCTTTTTTTTTCTTTCTTTCTTCTATCGAGGGGAATTTTTAGTCATGCTTCCCCTTTTAGCTTGTTTGCATTTATATATATATGTATATATATATATATATATATATATATATATATATATATATATATATATATATATATATATATACACATACATAATTATATGCATATAATGCACATTCAATCATAATTAAAGAATGATTATGATAATGATAAAAACTATATCAATCACTTTAATAATCTGGAAGTGCGATCGGTTTTCCAAAACTCGATAATAATAATAATAATAATAATAATAATAATAATAATAATATTAGGAAGGAGGCCTTCTCTGAGGGCAGTAGCATTGAATACAATAGCTGTTTCAACGGCATTTAATTTATATAGAATCTTCTCAATTCTTCTTATTATCTTTTTCTCGTCAGATGTAGCTGGTGTATTAAGTTTCCTAAGGACATGTAAAGATTTTCATTTTGTCTTAGGTTTATTCCTCTAAACGTGTCGACAGCGCACAGGCAGTCATCTATGAGATTTACAGTACAGTGAATTAAGATACAGTTTACAAGTATTTATAGCATGCAAGGTCGTGTACAATCGGTGGGCGGGTCGGTGGGAACGGATTTTAATTGGTCGTTGGATGGAAACGAAATCTCCCCCTGAGGCGTTCTGACCTGCGTAGTTTGGACGGGGTTATTAGCGTCGGTTGGGTGTTTGTTTGGGGTACCCACCTCTTGGGCGGCAGGCTGTACAATTGATATATCTTTCCGCTCGTTCTCTCCCAGCTTTCTCTCTCTACTTCTTCCGCTCTTTCTCTCTCTCTTGTCTCTCTCTCTTTCTCTTTCTGCAAGTTCCTCTCTCTCTCTCTCTCTCTCTTCGTTCGCTCCTCTCAACGCTCTCTCGTTCTCTCTCTGCCTGCTCCTCTCTCTCTCTTTCTCTTTCTTTCTCTCTGTTTGCTCCTCTCTCTCTCTCTCTCTCCTCTTTCTCTCTCTCTCTCTCTCTCTGTCTCTCCCCCCTCGATCTCTCTCTCTCTCTCTCTCTCTGATCCCCCCCTCGATCTCCTCCTCTCTCTCTGTGGATGTATACGTAGTCGGTTGGTTTCTTGCGCCATTTCTTCTTATGATGGTGGGGAGAAACAAATCGTTGTTTCTTTTACCGTGTTTGATAGTCGGTTTTTTCTCTAATATATGTAAAGCTTCAAGATAACGTAGGCGTTTTCGGTCCGGTGCATGGTCAATAATTTTCTATGTTCTTTATAAGCTCAGCTCTTTCTGGTCTCCTGTTGTGTTTTTCCCTATAGTGAATGAAAATGGCCCCTTCTTGAAGATGACACGAGAGACGCTTGGAGAGTCTGGTAGTGGTCATCCCGATATAAGAATGGTGGCATCCATCCACCGAGCATGTGAATTCGTAGATGACACTCCTTCTCTTCAAAGACGTTTCTGGGGGCGCCGGGTTGTTTTCTAAGAAGCAGCTGGCTGGTTTTCATGCTTTTTGTAATAAATTATGAGGCTAATTTTATCACTTTCTGTAGTGGGGGAGACATTTTCACTGATTATTTTCCTTATAGCCTTTTCATCTTCCAAATATTTGTGGTGCATATGATTTTTTATAAAATATTTTTATAGCTCCACTTTGGTCGTTTAGTTACGGTTGTTCTTTCTTGGTGCCATTTATTTATGGAGTCCCTCGTTTGGCGTTCGACCATACGGTTTGAAAAAGTTATTATTAATGAGAACTTGTGTAGACCTTTCGATTTCCCTGGTGGTTTCTCTGCAGAAAGAGAAAGAGAGAGAGCAAAGAGAGAGAGAAAGAGCGGAAAAGAAGTAGAGAGAGAAAGCGGGAGAGAACGAGCGGAAGATATATCAATTGTACAGCCTGCCGCCCAAGAGGTGGGTACCCCAAACAACACCCAACCGACGCTAATAACCCCGTCCAAACTACGCAGGTCAGAACGCCTCAGGGGGAGATTTCGTTTCCATCCAACGACCAATTAAAATCCGTTCCCACCGACCCGCCCACCGATTGTACACGACCTTGCATGCTATAAATACTTGTAAACTGTATCTTAATTCACTGTAGTACTGTAAACTCTCATAGATGACTGCCTGTGCGCTGTCGACACGTTAGAGGAATAAACCAAACCTAAGACAAATGAAAATCTTACATGTCCTTAGGAAACTTAATACACCAGCTACATGCTGACGAGAAAAAGATAATAAGAAGAATTGAGAAGATTCTATATAAATTAAATGCCGTTGAAACAGCTATTGTATTCAATGCTACTGCCCTCAGATGAAGGCCTCCTTCCTAATTATACCCGTCTACGGCTCCATGATCCAGCTGCGACGAGAGAAGACAACACTACATCCTTCAGGAAGACATTGGTGCTCCGCCAGCTGGAAGAGAAGAAGAAAGAGAGGAGAGAAATAAAAAGAGAATTAGATACACTACAAACACAGAGACAAGCAGCTTCCAAGGAACCCCCCGTCCAGACATTGATGCCGCCCTCCAGCGCCTACAGCAGAAGGATTACCGCAAGAGAGAAAGTGGAATACTTAAGAAACTTGTGAGGCTTAATGGAGGAAGTTTGAAAATTCCCCGGAAAAAGAATGATTTCATCAACCTCACGGAATATAAACCGACACCCGAAGAAGAAGATCTCCTTAATCGGTTGGGCTCAATACCCACGTGACAAAAAAGCCAAACCCACACGCCAAGCGCCTGGAGGTCGAAGTCCTCCTTGACTCTATCCAGTCCCTCGAGGACGAAGGCAGGGTCAGGTCGAGCGACTCCCTCCAGCCCTTACTGTTAGCAGAAGCCCTTACCGACCGAGGAGCCCCATACAGAAGCGCTATCCTTACCAGAGAAAATTGAAAGAAACTGCTAAAAACTTGAAATCAAACCAAGGAAATAACAATAAGAAGGGCAAGACAAAGCTGCTGCCCTAGTGCCTCATCAAGACCGCATAGAATATCACGAGAAAACTGGGAACCAAATACTGGTTCTGATCAATCCAAATTCAGAAAAATCAACAAGAACCCCATCGAAGACCATCCGACGAGACATTAATAGGACGGTCGAAAGAATCCATGCCGCCTAGGAATGCTCCCAGACTTCCCCTTGCCCAGGGTGACTTTAATCCAGGGTATATTTACGGCCCCACCGTAAAAACCCACAAGCCTGGAAATCCTCTTCGCCCTATTATAAGCCCAAATCCCAAACCCCGACTTACAAAATCGCGAAGAGACTCAATGAACTCCTCACGCCATATATCCCTGACAGGTATTGTCTACAGTCATTCTACCGACTTTTTACGTAAACTCCGAGACTCTCCGTCTACAGGTATCATCGCCTCTCTTGACGTCGAGAGCCTCTTCACGAACGTTCCAGTCGACGAGGACGATTGAACACATCCTCGACAGAGTATACAGATGTGAGGAGACACAGGCTTTGAACATCCCCGAGGAAGCCCTAAAATCCCTCCTTGAAATATGTACCAAGAAGGCACCATTCACGACCCACAGAGGACATCTTTATTGCCAGATTGAACGGCGTGGCAATGGGATCCCCATTAGGGGTTTCTATTTGCCAACTTCTACATGAGTGTCGTCGAAGAAAGAGTTTTCAATAAGATCCCCTGTCCTCCCCAATACTACCAGCTACATAGACGACACCTTCATAAAAGTTGACAGAGAAGAGGACCTTGAAACTTTAAGAAACACCTTCGAAGAATGCTCCGTCCTCCACTTCACGTGTGAACGCAGCGTTGACGGTGCCCTACCCTTCCTGGACGTTCGTGTTTACAGCAGACCCCTACGGGATCTACCACCACGGTTTACAAGAAACCCACAAACGACGGGTCTATGCCTTAATGGGTCCAGCGAGTGCCCAGACAGGTATAAAAGATCGGTGGTAGAGGCCTTCGTCCGCCGCGCCCTTACACACTGTTCCACATGGATGAGAAACCACCAGGGAAATCGAAAAGGTCTACACAAGTTCTCATTAATAATAACTTTAAAACAAACCGTATGGTTCGAACGCCAAACGAGGGACTCCATAAATAAATGGCCCCCCACCAAGAAAGAACAACCGTAAACTAACGACCAAAGTGGAGCTATAAAAATATTTTATAAAAAATCATATGCACCACAAATATTTGGAAGATGAAAAGGCTATAAGGAAAATAATCAGTGAAAATGTCTCCCCCACTACAGAAAGTGATAAAATTAGCCTCATAATTTATTACAAAAGCATGAAAACCAGCCAGCTGCTTCTTAGAAACAACCCGGCGCCCCCAGAAACGTCTTTGAAGAGAAGGAGTGTCATCTACGAATTCACATGCTCGGTGGATGGATGCCACCATTCTTATATCGCGGGATGACCACTACCAGACTCTCCAAGCGTCTCTCGTGTCATCTTCAAGAAGGGGAAGGGGCCATTTTCATTGCACTATAGGGAAAAACACAAACAGGAGACCAGAAAGAGCTGAGCTTATAAAGAACATAGAAATTATTGACCATGCACCGGACCGAAAACGCCTACGTTATCTTGAAGCTTTACCCCCCATATATTAGAGAAAAAACCGACTATCAACACGGTAAAAGAAACAGAGTTTCTCCCCACCATCATAAGAAGAAATGGCGCAAGAAAACCAAAACCGACCCTTACGTATACATCCACGAGAGAGAGAGGAGAGATCGAGGGGGGAGAGACAGAGAGAGAGAGAGAGAGAGAGCATCGCCGGGGGGGAGAGATAGAGACGAGAGAGAGAGAGAGAGAGAGAAAGAGAGAGAGAGGAGCAAACAGAGAGAGAAACGAGAAAGAGAGAGAGAGGAGCAGGCAAGAGAGAAAGAGAGAGCGTTAGAAGGAGCGAACGAGAGAGAGAGAGAGAGAGATAGAGGAACTTGCAGAAAGAGAAAGAGAGAGAGCAAGAGAGAGAGAAAGAGCGGAAGAAGTAGAGAGAGAAAGCGGGGGGAGAGAACGAGCGGAAGATATATCAATTGTACAGCCTGCCGCCCAAGAGGTGGGTACCCCAAAACAACAACCCAACCCAACCGACGCTAATAACCCCGTCCAAATCTACGCAGGTCAGAACGCCTCAGGGGGAGATTTCGTTTCCATCCAACGACCAATTAAAAATCCGTTCCCACCGACCCGCCCCACCGATTGTACACGACCTTGCATGCTATAAATACTTGTAAACTGTATCTTAATTCACTGTACTGTAAACTCTCATAGATGACTGCCTGTGCGCTGTCGACACGTTTAGAGGAAATAAACTAAGACAAATGGAAAATCTTTACATGTCCTTAGGAAACTTAATACACCAGCTACATGCTGACGAGAAAAAGAATAATAAGAATGAATTGAGAAGATTCTATATAAATTAAATGCCGTTGAAATAAACAGCTATTGTAAATAATAATATTAATAATGAATTGATTTTATTATTATTATTATTATTATTATTATTATTATTATTATTATTATTATTATTATT
>NC_061094.1:51456847-51464347 GCF_015104395.2 Macrobrachium nipponense
CAACCAACGTAACATCACACAAGAAAACGTCCAAATGGATAAACAATACATTACCATATATTCCTCAAAACTTGATACACTATTATAATCAGTGTTTGTTTCAGCTCCAACGAAAAATCGTCGTTTTGGGCCTTTATACCCAGACTCGCTAGACATCCATGGACCAAATATCATTGTTTCGGTACATTTATCCTTGGCGACTACCGCCTACGCCAAGCGCTACTGCCATCTGTTGTCTAGTGTACACACTTTTTTTCTATGCAAATATCAATTTTCACTTTTCTGCAATTTTACATTCAATAAATCAATATTCCTTTACCATTCCCCCCGCCCTTTTAACTCAGCGGCTCTCTCCTCAGTCCATTCTGAATTTTCACTCTTTACAGTCTTAAACATTAGCTACTTCCATTTAGCAAACTGGTCGGAGACTGCCACGTCGTTGGTAACAAGCACTTTTCCTTTAAATAATCAACAGATCTAGAGAGAGAATCTGCAATGACATTTTGCTTTGCCTGCTATATGGTGAAATATTTAGTTTGAATGGTTGCAAAAAAAAATAAAGACCATCTTCTTAAAATTCTCTTATTGTTGTGCTTACATTTATTAATAAAGGTTAAAGGGTTATTATCAGTATATACGTCTATTTCAAAGTTACTGTTAAGCAACAAGTATATCTCAAAGGTTGCATTAAATTTAAATCAAAACAAAATTAAACTTAAAGCTTCTTTTTCAAACAATACTGTAATTTAACTGGGTGGCTTATTATATTCTTTGAAAAGTAAGATACAGGTTGTAAAAACACCATTATTTGTCCGTAATAATACACTGCCAGCTCCTACTTCACTGGAGTCTACCTGTAACTTGTGGGGGAATGGTAGATTAAACCGTCTGGGGATTTCAGTACTGGCTTAGACATTAACATGAGCTTAAGTTTATTAAAGGCATCGTCACATTCCTTTAACTCACCAAACTTCACATCCTTTTTCAAGGCAAAACTCTGTTAATGGGTAGGCTACATCTGAAAAGTTCTTACAAAATTTTCTGTAATACCCACTGTTCCAAAAAATTTCATCTCCTCCACGTTTAGATGTGGTAGGGAGGGTCAAATTCTTTATGACCATCAATATGACAATCAACAGTTTTCACTTGGCCGGCTTCCTTCCTAGGGTTTCATGTCCTATAATATTGAACAGTAGTTTTACCAAATTCACATTTGGAAAGGTTTTATCGTAACATTGAATTCTAATAACCTCTTAAAACTTAAAAAACATCATATACTTTTTTAATGTGATCTTCCAGGTTTCTCCAACAACCTATGATAATGTCATCCCAAAATAAAAACAAATACACCTTCGAGATCCTTCAAGATATAATTCATCTGACGTTGGAATGTCAGAGGTGCATTACATAAACCAAATGGCATTACCTTATAATTATAAAGTCCATGGGTGTAACAAATGCAGCAATATCCCTGCTGTTGTCTAACTCAATTTGATAGTATCCTTTCAATAAAATCAATTTTACTTAAAAAAAGGAAACTTTGCTACATTATCAATTATATCTTCTACTCTGGGCATAGGATATGAATCTTTTATAGTTACATTATTTACCTTTCGATAGTCTGTACACATTCTTGCACTTCCGTCAGGTTTGTCGACTAGAATACATGGGCTAGCCCATTCATATGGCTTTTCCTCTGCTAGTCCGTGTTTCAGTAAATAAGCAACTTCGGTCTTTTTAACTGTTGTTGTTGCCTCTGGCGACATTCTGTATGGACGCTGACTTATGGGGTTAGTCCTTCTTCTCTCAACCTGATTTTATGTTGTACTCCTTTTATCCTTTTAGGATGGTCTGAAAATAGATCTGAAAAGTTTTGAATTAGCACTTTAAAATCATGCTGCTGTTCATCAGGATAAAATGTTAATACATAACTTCCTAAATTTTTCACATCACTCAAATAATCTGTATTTTTTAATCTAAGTTCAAGGTTTTCTTCTTCAACGTCTTTTTCATCATCCTCTTTTGCAATTGACAACACTGCCACTGGATTCGTTTATACTTCTTTAATTTGTTAATATGGAAAGTTTTAACTTTCCTCCGTCCTGTAGGAAATTGAATTCTTCGATAATCCCGACATCACTTACTTTTTTTCCTTCAACCGTGCAAGGGTCCTATATACTTACCTTCTGGTTAAAAACCGGGTTACCAGGCTGTCGGGTGGACGATACACTAGAACCTTATCTTCCTATGTCGATGTTCACGTTTTGGCAGCCTGTTTAGGGGGGTCGTAATTTCTTTCATCTCTTCTTGTACTACTTAAGATTCTCATTGTGCTACTTTCCATATTTCTTTATTTTTTCCTTCATTTCTTTGTAAACGTGCTAGAATCCTTACTCATCTGAAATCAACTGATTCTTCATCACCTCCATGGGGTTTACCTTACCTGATGGACATATACTAACTGGAAAGGAGAATAACCCAACGATGGAATGTACGCTATCACGAACGGCAAATAGCAACATTGGTATGTATACCTCCCATTCCTTTTCATTTTCACAACAGTACGTGCGCCAAGCATGGTTTTTTGAAGGTTCGTATGAAATGTCGTTCGACCACTCCTTGGCTCTGTGGGTGATAAGGAGACGATAAACAATGCTTAATATTCTGACAGGCTAAAATAAAAATGAGGTAAACTTTCTAGACGTAAGTTGGTTCCTTGGTCGGTTTTGAACTTCTTTTGGCAAACCTACCAGCGAGAAGAACTTGTTAAGCGCTTCAATTATCTTATCAGCACTCACTGTTCTTAAAGGAATAGCCTCTGGAAATCTGGTAGCACTACACATAATTGTCAGCAAATACTCGTTACCTTTGCTAGACCTAGCAGAGGTCCTACACAATCCAAAACCAGTTTCTCAAAGGGTTCTCCTGGAACTTCAATGGGTTGCAATAGCATCACCTTAGGGTCATGTTGAGCTTTACCTACTTTTTGACATAAATCACAATTTTTACAATATTCACTACAATTTTCCTTTCCGCATCTAGGCCAAAAAAAATACCTTAATAATTTCTCATAAGTTTTGTTATACCTAAATGACCAGAATAACTACAGTCATGAGCAATACCTAGAACAAAATTATTATAACTACTTGGAATGACCACTTGTTCTACAACATCATTAACATTTCTACTCTTGAACTTCATTAGGATTCCATCCTTTAAAAAGTAACACTTGCCTTCCTTCTCGATATCATTTATATCAACAAGGGCATTATCTCTTATTACCTTCAAATTATCATCTTCAATTTGAGATTTGTAACAAATTCTTCCTTATTAACTTTCAGCATTCGCAAAGGAGTACTGACTTTACTTACTTGTAGTGTTTCCGGACTATCTTTAAACAAGTTTTGTAAATCCAAACCGTCGTCATCATTTACCTTTCCTTCGGCACTCTTACTTCTTGTAGTAACTGCACAAGCAGGAAATAAGTTTGGAAATGTACATTCAACTTCTGTAATAAATGAAGAATTAAAGGGTTTTTCTATCAAAATTGGATTACTGCTACCAAAAACTTTGTCTCCACATACATCATTTCCAAGAATTAACTCTACTCCTGACACTGGGATTTCTCTCACCAAAGCAATTTTAACATATCCCGAAATTAACGGAGTTTCTAACCTTACTTCTACTAATGGAGCTGAAAACTCAGGTCCAAACCCACGCAGAAGTACATACTCTCCAGTATCCTTCCACTGGTCATACATATTTTTTATCATTACAGACTGTACCGCTCCGGTATCTCTTAACCACCTTACTTTCCTTTCCCTTTTTTCAACACAAGGGAGGTGTAACCAACCATCTCCCATAAAGGGTCATACAATACAGTACCTTTGATGTGGACTTCTCTTCAGGTAGTCTCACTCCATTTCCTTTTACAATATCCTCAATACAACCAACATTACTAACATTTTGAACATCATTGTTACCTATTTGTAACCTATATTCTCATCAACATCACATATATTATTACTGTCTATGCTATCGTTTACAATACCTCTTACCTGCCTAAGGGGAGAAGCAAACAAACAAGGACCTCTGTCACCACATGCTTGTGGTTGATTCAACAATGCAATGGTATTTTCAGGTTTATGATCATCCTTAAAATGTACAGGTTTATCTTTAACTTTATTTAGCACTTGAATTGGACGGTTTATTGTGCGATGTGGAACAACTCCTACCTGATGTGTCCTGGTTTGCCACAACTGAAAACATACAAAATCTCTAAAATTTCGCCTATATTTTGGTAACTAGTAGGTGTAAACTGATCATTTACACTGTATCCTGCTTTTCCAGCACTAACACTAGGACCAGATTTATATTGACTTGCCCTCTACCACCTCTATTAAAGGATTATTATAGACTCCACGAGATGATACCTTGTGAACTCGTAGTCTTACCTTGTGCCTTGTAATTTTGCTGCTCTTCCCAAACTCTGCTCCTTCCAATTTTAGGAGTGACGTCAGTATTATATAGCTTATGGGTCAATGCATAATTATCAGACAATCTAGTGGCTTCATCGACATTATCTACATCACGTTCATCCAAATATGTTTTAATAATGGTGGATTAATACCATCCTTGAACTGCTCAAGCAAGATAAGTTCCTGAAGTTTACCGAAATCACCATTAACTTCTCGGGCATTCATCCACCTATCATACCACAGGCGTTGTTCCCGTGCATACTCCATATGAGTGCGACTGTCTCTTTTTATCCAGCTTCTGAACTTCTCTCTATACCTCTCTGGCACCCATTCATAAGCTTTCAAAACTTCGGATTTAACTCTCTCATAATCCTTAGAATCATCTAAAGATAAGGCAGCAAATACTTCCCTAGCCTTTCCTCGAAAGGAGGTTTGAACCAACGTGCTCCATGACGTTCTCGGCCATTCACGCTGTTCTTGCTACTTTCTCAAATTGTAAAAAAAATGCATCCACTTCATTTTCAAAACAAAAATTGGTACACTTTTTACTGCATTGTCTATTCTAAAAGATTTTGGTATTTCTCTGACTTTCTTCTACTTCAAGTTTCTTCATCTCTAGCTCTATCCTCTTTTGCTCAACCTCTTTCTCAGCTTCTATCTTCTTTTGCTCAACCTCAATCTTCTTTTGCTCAACCTCTTTCTCAGCTTCTATCTTCCTAACCTTTTCAGCTCTCTCATTTTCTAACTTCTTTAGTTCAACAGCTTTCTCATTCTCTAATCTAAACTATTTGCAAATGAATCTGCATCTGCTCCAACACTCATCCCTTCATAAAAAAGTTTGGACTTTTTTGGTTTTAACCCTGCGTGACTTGGTTTTTTCACGTACGGCTTTGGCACCTTCCTCTTCACTTGCACTACCCTCTGTATTATTTTCACTAGCGCTTTGCTGGCTATCAGTTTCTTCCTCTTCCCAACTCATTAGTAACAACCCTTCCTTATCAGACAAAATGCCTAAAGTCATTAGCGCCTCACTTACTTTATTTGAGATTTCTTGCTTCCTTGCAGATTCTGATACTTCTACATTATAGTACCTAGCTAGAACAATCCAGTCTATTTAGTTATACCTTCTAACTTTTCACCACTAGGACTACGTATGAAATCTTTCAAATCAAACATCTTTAATAACCTGCTCAAAATAACACAGCAAGACAAATATAGCACTAACACTATCACAACTCCTCTCTCTAAAGTACATGGAAGTACTGAAAAGCAATTAACAGTAGGGATACGTCAAGTTATGGTCGAATACGTTCGACATGAAGAAAGCAACAATTAATAAGGATACGTTCGGGTTTCGTTCGATAGAATGAGTAAACAATGAGTATGGATATGTTTGAGTTTCGTTCGATAGAATGAGCAAAAACTGAGTAGGGATAACGTTCGGGTTTCGTTGACAGGCCCCCATGTAATAAAAAAAAAAATCTCTCTCTCACGGTAAGGATTTACGAGGAGAATATCAGGAAACAGTGACAACCAACTATAACTTAAAATGTACTTTAATAACAAGTAGTAAGGAAATTAAAGTCACAAACAGAACATTAAACAAATTACGGACGCTTTACACAATAGCAGACTCGCTATACAGCACGTCATCGAGACTATTCTTCACTAATCACTGCATTTTACAGTATACCCAACCCAAGTCACAAAGCTTTACATCAACACAACATATAATTCACTGTAACATCAAAAAGTTAGTGGCAACCAACGTAACATCACACAAGAAAACGTCCAAATGGATAAACAATACATTACCATATATTCCTCAAAACTTGATACACTATTATAATCACTTGTTTGTTTTTTTCAGCTCCAACGAAAATCGTCGTTTTGGGCCTTTATATACCAGACTCACGCTAGACATCCATTGGACCAAATATCATTGTTTCGGTACATTATCCTTGGCGACTACCGCCTACGCCAAGCGCTACTGCCATCTGTTGTCTAGTGTACACACTTTTTTTCTATGCAAATATCAATTTTCAACCTTTTCTCTGCAATTTTACATTCAATAAATCAATATTCCTTTACAATATTATATATATATATATATATATATATATATATATATATATATATATATATATATATATATATATATATTATTCGAGTTACAAATGTCCTTTAATATCTAATTCGCTCTACCTCGGAACTGATATATTTTCATATATGTAAACCGATGGGAATTTTTTAGTTGATAATAATTTCGTCCTCTCGTGGGTTCGAACCACCGTCCAGCGGACAGAGACGAAACCAAGATAACGTCACTGACGTCTTGATGACGTCTCTATCGCTGGACGGTGGTTCGAACCCACGAGAGGACGAAATTATCATCAACTAATAAATTTCCCTTCGGTTTACATATATGAAAATATATCAATTCCGAGGTAGAGCGAATTAGATATTAAAGGACATAGTAGCTTGAATAATTTATATGAATCACGGCGATGTGATAATTATTCATAAATATATATATATACATATATATATATATATAAATATAAATATATATGTATATGTATATATATATATACTATATATATATATATATATATATATATATATATATATATATATATCATATATATATATATATATATCATAATATATATATGTATATATATATATATATATATATAGAATATAGAGAGAGAGAGAGAGCAGAGAGAGAGAGAGAGAGAGAGAGAGAGAGCATTCTCTGTCAACTAAAAAAAACCAGCCGTGAAATGTCTCATTAGACTATAGGAAAAAGTTAACCTCTGAACTCAACTGATGGCTGCTAATTTTTTACGAAAACTGCGTCTGTGTGCTACATTTTCCTTAAAGATTTTCTATTACCTCTATAGTCTTTTTTGACCTTCTTTCTATCTTCCATACACTACATTAAGCTTTGTCTATTTTTTTACACGTACACTAACACCTGTAGTTTCCCCGTCATTCAGCTGATGGTTATTAAATCATC
>NC_061094.1:51469347-51471847 GCF_015104395.2 Macrobrachium nipponense
CGGATAGACCTCACTCGATTACCGCTCGGTTTGAGTCATCCAGCAGAGGAAACTGGGTGGGGAGATGGACCAATGCAGGATGAATAGCCTCTCTCTCTCTCTCTCTCTCTCTCTCTCTCTCTCTCTCTCTCCATATATATATATATATATATATATATATATATATATATATATATATATATATATATATATATATATATACATATAAATACATATATATATTTATATTCATGATATATACTATATACATATATATATATATATATATATATATATATATATATATATATATATATATATATATATATATATATATATATATACATATGTTATATATATATATATATATATATATATATATATATATATATATATATATATCTATATATATATATATATATATATATATATATATATATATATATATATATATATATATATATATATATATAGTATACATACATATATAAACAAAGAATCAGAATGAACACTCAAAACGAAACTTTTGTCGTCTAAAATAACTGTCGAAAATGTTCCCCATTTCTGTAATGAAAAATAGAAACCACGGCTTAATTTTTTTTCCGTTGCATAGAAACAGTCACTGGCATAAATCACCTAGGCGCTGGAAAACTTTCCCGATACTCAGAGATACTCTGATTTATGATTGCTATCATTCAGCCAATGATTTTGAAAGATTTATTCCAAATGCTGTTTGAATTGCTTAATATTTCACCGAGATTTAATTTGACGGAGTAATTCCTTCATTTTTATGCAGCTCTTTGTAAGACTATTCAGTGATTTTTCCACGGGGATAAAATCTCGAATAAATGATTTATTTACATTTTCTTGGAAGGAATAAGATATATTGCTGTTTCTAAAAGATGACTTTTACCTTACCATTAGTGCTTCTGTGAATTAGCTCTCTCTCTCTCTCTCTCTCTCTCTCTCTCTCTCTCTCTCTCTCTCTCTCTCTCTCACTTAATTTTTTCATTCTCACTAGCAATCCTATGAATTAGCAAAATCTCTCTCTCTCTCTCTCTCTCTCTACTAACACTCATTCTCACCAATACTCCTGTGATTTAGCACTCTCTCTCTCTCTCTCTCTCTCTCTCTCTATCTATCTCTGTGTGTGTGTGTGTGTGTGTGTAATATGCCAACTGTATTCTTTTCTTCGTTGTATGAATAAAGCTCAAAATGGAAATCTATCCGCTTTCAATTTGCTTTTCATGAATATCCTATAAAACATTCAACTGGTTCATGTCTCCATGATATCATTATATTATTCTGTGCATCTATCAAGTGGATTAACGATGAAAAATGGGCATTAACGTTCTTAGCAAGTGTATGGATTAACAGCTTTTAAATATCATGAGACATTATATTTACATCTTTCTTAAGGAGATTATTAGAGGAATAATCCATTGCCGGAATATTATTGAGGACGAGGAATCATTTAGCAAATACACTGAATTTATAACACATTATTTTAAATGTTCTATAATGTATGATTTTGTAATACATGATTATTACGAGAAGAAAAATGAGGATTATAATCTAGCAAGGGTTGAGGTGATATATAAGAAATCTCTCTCTCTCTCTCTCTCTCTCTCTCTCTCTCTCTCTCTCTCTCTCTCTCTCTCTCATCAGATAGAGTAGGGGCAATAGTTCGTTCGCTGGTAAAGGGCAAGTGATTTACAAAGCCAGAGTTTCATTGACGAAAATAATACTTCATAGGTTAACTTCAATTTCATCAAGAGATTTTAATTATCTGGATATTAACTAGATATACTAGAAATAAACGTTAATACGTTGGTAAGATCAACCTTAGGAGATAAATTATAACTCAGTATTTTTCCCAATAAACTCATTTTTAAAAAGATTTGAACACGACAAGAAACAAATTTAGCGTTAGACTCCAATCTACTAGAAACCCACCCAGCGTTTGTATCCCCAGTAAGGAATTCTGTCCCCCTAACTCCCATAAAAAATAAAACACACGCATACAAAGAAAAAAAAGTATCTTTCGCTTTCATAAAATGTCGCCCACACGTGCGCGTGCATACGAGAGCGTAATGAAACAGACGCGCCCCAGTTTACATATTCATGGGGGAATAATGCTCCCCAAAAAGAATATAAATTCACATGTTAATGCCACATACTCCCTGGGTATCCTCTTGTTGTTTTTTTTTTTTTTTTTTTTTTACATCGTGAATAAGTAGGACGTGCGATGAGGAAGGGGGGGGGGGGGGGGGGCCATTTTGGCTTTAGGAGTGACCTGAGGGGAGTTATGTATGACGGAATTTAAGGACAGAAAACTATCATCAAAGCTGCATCATACGATTACAAACTCCTAAATATTCGTGCAGTCTTTCAAATGTTTCTG
Source organism: Macrobrachium nipponense (assembly GCF_015104395.2). Lineage (NCBI taxonomy): Eukaryota > Metazoa > Arthropoda > Malacostraca > Decapoda > Palaemonidae > Macrobrachium > Macrobrachium nipponense. Next base: position 51,471,731 of record NC_061094.1, read on the forward strand.
GGTAAGAAAGTACTGTAAAACACCTGTTCCTCAATAGCGAGCTACAGAAAAATTGAGCTTATGCTGTTGAAACAAATGAAAAGATGACTTTGACTTATGGTAGGAAGTGTAAAAATG
>NC_061094.1:51486847-51489347 GCF_015104395.2 Macrobrachium nipponense
CAAACAGCGATGATAGAAAAATTGATTCGTCAGTCTTAAGTTTTGGTCATGAGCATTGAATGGGACTGTGGATGTTTGAAAAGAGAGAGAGAGAGAGAGAGAGAGAGAGAGAGAGAGAGAGAGAGAGAGAGAGAGAGAGAGACTTTCGAAAGTAAGGTGTCCGAAAGACTGGTGGAAGAGTTTGAATAAATACTATCTGCGTTCGTAACCATATATGGCACTGACTAATACAGTGTATATCTCTGAATCCTCAATTCCCAAAAGACACAAATATTGAAAACAATTAATCTTGACTGTAATTCCAAATGAAATATTAATTCTATCACTTTACAGGATGATCAATGCAGTACCTTGGATAATACCTTGTTAACCTAATTAATGGACTTGATGAGAGATTCAGTAGATGTATTTTTGAAAGTGAATAATTTGGGACCCAGATAGGACAGCTACTGCATATATTAAATGACAGACTCGTTTTCCACCTGTCAAGCGTTAGGGGATATGAATACTAATGGTTTGCAAATATGAAGGGTATTTGGTCACCGTTGTTGACACGAACAGACAAAACTTTGAGCTGCAAACGAGGTGATGTGTTCAAGTTTTTTTTTTATGTTCTCGTAAACACATTTTTATTTTTTCGATAAATAAAGGATGGAATTCTATCGGAAGGAACCAAACGCAGTCTTACTTTAATACACAGTTTTGAAAATTGAAAACCTTCAAGGAAACAGTTATGATTTTTGGTATGTTTAAATGATTACGTTTAATGTCTATATTTTATCACTTATTTATTCAATAATAAACCTGTTTCAGTTACTATGACCTAAGCGCAATAACTTTTTTGAAGTCGCCTAGCAAGTATTCCACTACCTACTTATCACTTAAGGTTTATTGATAATATCTAGCAGTTGCTTTAGTAGAGACTCTGAATCTTGAGCAGAGGAGAGAGAGAGAGAGAGAGAGAGAGAGAGAGAGAGAGAGAGAGAGAGAGAGAGAGAGAGAGATTTGACTGTAAAGTTTGTGCACGCCTCTGATATGTTGAGTAAAAAGATATACATGCACTATTTTTGTGTGCATATTTGTGAGTAAACAATCTAAACAAGATTTAATGCTCAGATAAACTTCCAATCCAAAAGGCTTTCTATTAATGACAAGCATACAAACGCTTTACACTCGGGTTTGATCAAGTGTTCGTGCTGAAAATAGTCTCAAAACAATCGATCTCAGTGATATTGAATGACAGTTGTTGGCTTTATTTGGCCTTTCAGGTGAGTAAATTGTTATATACTTAATTAATTAGTCAATGTTTTGTCTTTAAATCACAAACTGCCTCGCACGGTTATTGTTGTTTATAATGAATTTTATTTTACCGAAAGTCAGTTTTAGATAAGGAGAGGAAATGTATTATTATTGTTATGTATTGTTGAAGAAAGAACCAATTATATAATTTTTAAAAAATAAACAAACGTTTGGCACAGATCCTTACTTCATCTTATCTGGCAAGTCAGGTCGGTAACTTGTTCCAAACACATCACAAACAGGTTGAATACCAGTCAGTAACTTATTGACAATACAAACCACTGCTTTGTGCTATTATCCACCGTTTGCTTGCGACTGGTTATCCACTGTACGTCTTTGACTTATTCTCAACCTAATTGTGATATGTGTAAAATAATATTTAGTGCACATGCTGATATTACGAAAGAATGACATCTTAGCTTACCTCGTGAGGGTAATTTGGAACTAATCAAATGTTATACCCCTCTTTTTCAGCAACCACATAGCATATAGAAAACGTCATATTGTTTTTGTTTGTTTGTTATATGAAAATGTAATTAGAATAGCTATGCATTTTCACAATCCATTAGATTAAGAAACTTTTTCGTTGACTGTTTGTTGATGACGGTAGGCGGCTAAATATAAGTAGCCTTTGATTTGACAATAATAGGAGGGAAATACTAACTTTGAATTAAACTGAATAAATGGTCCGGATTCACAAAAGACAGTGAAATATTCTTGTACCACTCTAAACATCCATCTCCCAGTATATACATTGACTTATTATCCCATAATCAGAGCCTTAATTCAATGCAAATAGTAATTAATAGCTAATTGAATCCGGCTACAAATCAAAAGACTGGTTCTGTTGCATTATGAATTAACACTTCGAATCTTTACCGACGAGTAAACGATTTGTATTGAGAGTGATACGATGTGATTAATCTCATGAGAGAAAATGAATCACGGCTTAATTACCGTAAAATATATCATATCAGATTAATTAATTCTGTGACAGCTTATCCTGATATATTTCCGTTCATAAATCCCTCTCATTTATTAATCCCTGTTATGAAAATCATTGTTCAAAAAGGGTTCGACTCCGGTATACTAATTTAACGCCCTCACTGATTGTAATTTAATTGTCTTATGTATATCGAGAAGCAAAAATAAACATTTATTTCTGGGAAATTGTAAAAATGTAAGCTAAAATTATTGCTTC
>NC_061094.1:51494347-51496847 GCF_015104395.2 Macrobrachium nipponense
ACAAAAATACTAGAACTTCCAATATTCGACTTTTCCAGTAACATATTTTGATCTTTCTGGAAAGTCGACAAAAATACTAGAACTTCCAATAATCGACTTTTCCAGTAACATATTTTGATCATTCTGGAAAGTCGACAAAAATACTGGAACTTCCGTAATCGACTTTCCAGCATTACATTTCTATCTTTCTGGAAAGTCGAAAAATACTGGATCTTCCAATGATCGATTTTTCCAGCATCATATTTTTTTATCTTTCTGGAAAGTCGACAAAGAATACTGGACCTTCAAGTAATCGATTTCTCCAGCATTATATTTCTATCTTTCTGAAAAGTCGACATAGAATATTGAAACTCCTTATAATCAACTTTTCCACAATATATCACTATAATAATCTTTTCCGCAATATATCACTATCTAAAAGCAATGGAAAGCCAAGGAAGATTACGTTCCAAGTGCTACGACGTCTATTTTGCCTGTTGCTTTCTTGGAAAATGGGGGAAGTCTGTTGTTGCTCTTATCTGAAATATCCTCCTGCCTATAAACAAAGGAATTTGGAATCAGTCTGTCAAGGAGGGACGGTCTTCCGGCAGATTTCAAAACGGACCCTGTCCCTAAGGCAATGAGTCTCCATCACACCTTCTCCTCTTCTTCCCTTTTCCTCTTTTCAAAATCCATGACCTCCCGAGAGCTGGCTTGAGTTAAGCTTTTACTAATTAAAGGCTTGAGCCTGGAAAGTTCGAAGATCTAATTGAGTTTCGGGATTCTCTGTATCTATCTCTAACTCCTATTCATCGCCCCCGTCCTCTCTCTCTCTCTCTCTCTCTCTCTCTCTCTCTCTCTCTCTCTCTCTCTCTCTCTCTTTCTTACTGGATGAAGTGTTTCTTATGCAGAAAGTTTTAGAGCAAGGAAATAGGATCGTTGGAAGGCACAATGACCAAGATAGCTCACGATAAGAATGAAGGAATTTAAAGCAGAATATAGATTAAACATTGCATTAGTGGTGGTCGTATTATCCTGTATGTCTGTCTGTTTACCTATCTATGTATATATACATGTGTATACATCCACACACATATATATATATATATATATATATATATATATATATATATATATATATATATATATATATATATATATATATATATATATATATGTATATATATATATATATATATATATATATATATATATATATATATATATACATATATGAAAGTTTTCTGTCAAAACAGAATTCCATCTAATAAAAGGAGCCCATAAAAACGCCAAGAAGTAGAAAGTTAATGCTATATAACTTGCAAATATACAGCGATTACTTTCTACATTTTTGCGTTTTTATGGCCTAATTTTGTTAAATTTACAGACATACATACACACATATATACATATATAAGCACAGACATATATAATCAGTTACATAATCATTTTCCTGTTCTCAACTTCAAAATGAAAAAAAAAATATATATATATATATATCATATATATATATATATATATATATATATATATATATATATATATATATATATATAGTATATAAAATCTCGAAATGATAAAAAACAAACTTTCTCAAACACCGTGCAATTTAAACCAGCGTGTCTGTGATCTTTCATAGGAGACTCAGATGTAATTGAAACCATTTACAAAGCTCTTTGTGGGGGAGCGTAACTTCCACAGTGTAATTTTCAACACCTTAAAAATGATAATTGGAGCTTCCGCGACACTGAAGAAATATTCTCGCTGATCATTCACACTAATAAATCCTCTCTATGGTGCAAATGAGAGAAGGGAGATGGGAGATATCTTTTTGTCTTCTCTCGGTAAAGATATACATATATATATATATATATATATATATATATATATATATTATATATTACTACTTTCAAAACACATATATCCCCTCTTTGACTGTATAAAATGTTATATATAGAGTTTTGCAACATTTTTCAGATTCCTTAGCTAGGATGCTTAAAAAGTGTGTTCAGATTTCACATAACATAATTTAAAAGTATATAACGTAGAATGTAAAGCAAGAGAGAGATTATCTTTGTCCGTTTGAAACTAGAATTGTTTCCCTATTATGTCAACGCCTTGCGATAAGAGACCCCGAAGTTTCTGCTTTGCTTTCCTAACCTGTCAACACGTTTGATTAGAGATCTACGCTGTGCTTTGGATTCCTGTCATCACGTCTGATAGGGACTTTTGCTCGAGTCGGTTTCAATCAAATACGTGTCTTTGTTGAGATAACTCGTTTCATATGCATACATCTTTGCCGAAACCGCGTGTAGATTTCTCGTTTTTTCTGTAAAGTTACGTCATTTTTAGAAGTTTCTAGAAGGATTGTATCATCTTCGCATGCCCAAAACGTTTTGTGCCATCTCCACGGTCCAGTTTCTGAGAGAAATAGCTTTCATTATAGACTTGGGATTCCTGGCGTTCAGATCTCTCTCTCTCTCTCTCTCTCTCTCTCTCTCTCTCTCTCTCTCTCCATCGC
>NC_061094.1:51501847-51511847 GCF_015104395.2 Macrobrachium nipponense
ACTCATATTTATGAATAACTGTTGACAAACGACAGGACAAAGGAATCGGGTTTTGATACGTTAAAAAAAAAATAGTATCAGAAAGTAAAAAAAAATAAATAAATAAAAAAGTTTTTGTAATGAAACAATACGAAGGTTATGCCAGACATCAAAATGGATTAGATTAGAGAAAGAAACATCTTTGCTTTATTTTTTTTTCTTACAGGTTGGAGAGAAGCCGAGTAAGGCTAGCGAGTCAAGACGTTATAATTTAAAGAGGAAAGATTCTTCCTGCATTCTAGGTCAACTGGGATCCAATCAAGTCTCTCTCTCTCTCTCTCTCTCTTTCTATAGTAGATTCATATCGACTGTGCATTTGATGTCTAGGCCAGTCCCTTACGACGCTCCTGATTGGCTGTTGATAAGCCAATTACAGGGCTGGAAATTCTCAGCCTCTCTCGAGAGTTCACATAGGCAGAATGTATGTGCCACACATCTCCCGAGGGATACTTCTGAAAGACGTATCCCTCAGGAGAGGTGGAACATAGATCCTACCCATGTGAACTCTCTCGAGAGACTGAGAGTTTCCAGCCCTGTGATTGGCTTAATTAAAGCCAATCAGGAGCGCCGTAAGGGACTGGCCTAGACATCAAATGCACGGTTGATGTGAATCTACTATGGGGAAGTAAGCCTATAAACTACATTGTTGTTGTTATTATTATTATAATTATTATTATTATTATTATTATTATTATTATTATTATTATTATTATTATTATTATTATTATTATATATGACAGAAGCCCCCAACTATCGACGTTACCCAGAGAACATTCTTGAAAATTAGCTTCCCTCTGCAAACCAGGAAAGCGCCGCTAAACTTTCAACCCTCATCATTTATCAAGCGCTTCAATGAAGAGCATAATGCGACCTACTGATCCCTCATAAAATGGCAAAGGCATTTCGTATGAAATCACGCGAAAGTGAACTCTGACATCATATCATGAACTCTCCTGCCGCCATTTTTATGAACATGACATCATTTTTACGCGACGGCTGATGACGACCTGTGACGATGACCTCTCCGCGCCCAATTGACAATTCATGCGACGTAAAGTGGCCCTGTCCGAGGTGGGGTGGGGGGTGACTTTTAAATTGAAAAGCGTTCAACGACCAGTACTGAATCATACACTTTTGTTTGGGAGGTCATTTCAGATTTATTCTTTGCATTAGCGCGACTGTGACAATAAAATTGCACTCGTCATTTCGACAGGGTTTCATATATCCACTGGGTATTGTTGCCGAATTATGAGTTGCTGCCAATTAGCGGAGTATAAATAAGTCGTTGGTAGGTCCACAACTGACCTGGTCTTTGATTATGATATTGGAAGGCCCAAACATGTTTAGTCTGTTTCACTTCATTCAAAAAATTAGTATGACCAATATCATTACAATTACTTCATGGAATGCTGATTTATTTTCTCCTAAATGAATACGATAAATGTCTTGGTAAGAACTTAAGATCACTACAAACTGCTTATTTTGCATAATTATTATTTATTCGTAATCGTATAAATCAAAGCCTGTAACCATGTATATATATGTATATATATATATATATATATATATATATATATATATATATATATATATATATATATATATATATATATATAATATATATATATATATATATATATATATATATATATATATATATATATATATATATATAATATCCAGCGTATTTTGCTAGTCTTGCTTCTCAACATATTGACAAATAATTGACTGATTTCTTGACACGACTGTAATGAAGAAAATTAAAAAAAAAAAAATAATATCACCATAAGGTAAAATTCGTGAATGTTTTTATTTATTTACGTATTTTCTTACGGCTGTAACTTCTTTAAGAGAGTAATAAGTTCCGAAAGAGGGAAAATTATCAAATAAGTTTAAATAAAATGAATTAAAATTCATATGTGTTTCACGTATAATTTTACGTTCGTAACTTCCTTGAGAAAGTATTATGTTCCAAGATATAAAAACAAAACTCCAACTAGGATTCTAGGGAACCCGCCTTAATACTAGTTTGTTAGCCTGATGAGACGCGGCTGATTCCATTTCCGCTAAGTTTAGCAGAGTCAGCCAAAAGTCGCTGAGGAAGGAAATCATTTCTCTGGGTAGCAGTCATCTCTCGATGCTCTTCACGTATCTTTCCGGTTATGAAACTCAACTGTCTGGATTCTTCTCTTTTGGTTTGTGTGAAAATATATGCACAATTCAGATGATATCGAATTATACTTTGATCTAAATATGCCATTTGGAAGACATTCTGAGTCTAATTTTCTACTGGGTAAGGAAATACAAGCTTTGTAAAATACTTTGAATCTAGAGTATTTCAACAAGCAAAAAAATTGTCTAGACAAATTTCGTAAGCGTCTTGTAGAACAAATCGAATGACCAAGACTTTATCAAACAATTCTTTATCCATTTCTTATTTTTTTCAAACTCCAACTATGGACAGAGAGAGGATATACGAACGTGAACCAAGACTTTGATACACGAAGAGTTTTTTATTTATTTATTTACGTACTTTTTTTTTTTAGAACACCTGGATTCAGAATTTTTCATATACAGAAAAATTATCCGCATAAATGTCTACGGATATTGTAGAACACCGAACGAAAAGACTTTAGCAAGTATACAGAAAAATTACCCACCTAAATTTCTACGGATCTTGTTGAATACTAAACGAAAAGACCTTATCAGGCATATTCGGATATATCTTTCTTATATCTATTTCAAAGTCCAGTTGTCTACTGAGAGAGGAAATACAATCGGGAACCAGGCCTTAGATACACAACCAGTTTTCCTCGGGTCTGTCCCGTCCTCTGAATGAGAAATGCATGTTACAAGAAACCCAAAATGAAATTTGTACGGATCTGTCGCATGTCAGATCTGAGTCCCAAACTCGAGAGGGTTGGTGAGGAACGTCCAACAAATGCTTTAGTAGACCGGTTTAATATTTTACTCTTGCGATATCTATTGTTATATTATATAGAATTTTTGGACGGTATTTACGAGTTTGATATCGAATTTGCATAAAATATATAGGTAAAATTTTTCTCCACATTTACATATTTTATCTGGTTAATTTGGGGAATGTTAATGCATCAACTCACGTCTTATTGTGAAAGCTTAAACCAGCTTTATTTTACAATTATCAAATAGCATAATTTGAAAAAAGTATGAAAAAGTTTGCTATCGAATTTGCATGAAATACACAGGTAAATATTTTCTACACATTGGCATATTTTATCTGGTTAATTTGGGCAATGTTAGTATCTCCACTCTCGTCATTTTACGAAGGCTTAAAAAGCTTTAATTCTGACTTAACAAATAGAATAATATAAAAAAGTATAAAAAGTACATTTAATCAGGTACACCCAGACTTTAGAAATATATCCAGAAGAAATTTTTGAGAATTGAAAAAAATACTTAAATCATCTTCCAACCCTTCTATTCAATTAATAACTATTAAGGTCCCATGGCACTTAGGTTCAAACCTACAAAGGTAGAATACAACTAAGGAAAAACAGAAATATCTCATAACTTACTCTACAACATTACTAGGCTTCCGCATTCACTAGAGATAAGACTCACGTTTCATTTTTGTGAATGAAAACAAACAAGAGTAATAAGACGAAAGTGGAGATAATAACATTGCCCAAATTAACCAGATAAAAATATGTAAATGTGAAGAAAATATTTAGCGTCTAACTTCTTCTTCCCAGCTTCATCCCTACTCGGGGTCGCTGTTTTTAATGAGTCTCTTCCATCTACCTCTGTCCTGTGTCATTTCTTCCCGTACTCCCTTCTCCCTCATATCATCTCTAATGCAATCTCTCCTCCACCTGGTCTCAGATCTTCCTCTCCTTCGTGTTCCATCCACCTCCACGAACATCACTTCTCTTGCCATGTGTTGCTCTTCTTTTCTCATCTGGTGGCCATACCATCTTAACCTTACCTCTTGCACTTTCTTTGATGCTTCAGTGACCTTTACTGTATAGTTTAACAATTCTGTAAAATAATGTACAGCATCAAAATCAATTATAGATCGATTCTAAGTATGCATATCTGGAAGGCTATTGCAGTTCGGTTTCCCTAAGGATTTGCAAACATATTTGCCATGATATTTCTACTTTATTAAAGGGATTCTAATAAATACACACATGCGCACACATATGTCTGGCTGTTCTTTATTGTCCCACGGGAGTTCGAGGTATTTGTTTACGTGGGACTTTAAGGCTTTGGTATGACAAAGGTTCCCCCCCCCCCCCCAGTGGGCACCTCCCCCGACACCCCCCCACCCCCTCCCAAAAAAACCTTTGGGAAATCGAGAAGTTAAGAAGACCAAGATGCTATTGTAGATGAATATATATTGGTAAATGTGGGAAGCAGTTTAAATGTATTCCCCATAAAAAATAACAAATTTAATCCTTCCAAACAATTTGAGCAAGATTGCCACTCAATTTGCACTAATAGCAATATTTTCCAGCTCAATTTTTAGCCGAGTATCAGATCCATTATCCTCTATGGCTGACTATTTATACATATTTTCTTTTCTTCTGTTTTTTGTCAAGCAATCACCCCTTAATTAGATCTTTGCTTATATAATTTTTATATACATATATACATATTTATTTATATGCATATAAGATATGTATATGTATGTATATATATATATATATATATATATGTATATATATATATATATAGATATATATATATATTATATATATATATATATATATATTATATACATATATATATATATATATATATATATATATATATATATATATATATATATATATATATATATATATATATATATATATATATATATATGTGTGTGTGTGTGTGTCGGGAAGTATGTGAATTTACAAAATATAACTACGTTGTTCTCATCGCAATATATTGTAATGCCATTTAACTTTAGAATATGTAACTAAATCAGCATTTTTCCTTGAGCAAAAACTGAGGATTCGTTCCCAAACAAAAGTGTTCGGAAGGTAAAAACTTGAGGAGGAGGAGGAGGAGGAGGAGTAGGAGGAGGAGGAGGAGGAGGAAGGCAGGAATAGGAGGAGGAGGAGGTGGAGGAGGAGGAGGAGGAAACGTGCATGAGAGAAGACCATAAATCTTCGGCAATTTCCTCTATTCATATCCTAGCCATCCCGGCAAAGTGCGCCATCTGCAAGAGATGCCTTAAATTACAGCGTGTTGTGAGGTTCTCACGTTCCGCGATTTTTCAGCAACGCGAAACTTCCCCATTTTAGTTGTCTGAGAAAAAAAAAAAAAAAAAAAACTTGTCCGTCCGTCCGTCCGCAATTTTTTCCGTCTGCCCTCAAATCTTAAAACTTTCTGAGGCTAGAGAGCTGCAAATTGGTATGCTGATCACCCACCCTCCACTCATCAAACAGACCAAATTGCAGCTTTCTAGCCTCAGTAGTTTTTATTTTATTCAAGGTTAAAGTTAGCCATGAACGTGAGCCTAGTAACGCTACAGGTGCCAGCTATGGGTTCCACCAGACAGGCCACCACCGCCCAGTGGCTGAAAGTTTCACGGGCAGAGCCTGAGAGCTTCATAGACCGTGGCGGAGAATTTCATACAGCCTTGAGGTTTTTGCAGTGATTCATTATTATTTGTTAATATTATTATCATATCTAATTATTATCATATTCTAATTCATTGTGCAAGATCATTTGACCATTAACTTACTATAAGCTTAAGATGTGATGGATTTGTTTTTTGCCTTCTGATGATTATAACATACATTTTCTGTTACGAAGGAAATTTATGAAAACTATATGAAATAAATTGTAACCTAAGATTAAATTAGACCGACAGGACTTGATATATCATAAGATGTCGGGAGACAGGAAGATATATTCAGAAATGACAGCCTTGGTTATGAAATAAATAGATTTGCATAAAATAAAATAGGAAAAGCATGTTTCTTTACGCAAATTTGACCGACATTACTCGATAATTCATATGACGGAGGGAGAAGGATATTTTCAAAAATTATAGGCAAGAAATAAATATGAAACTGATTATTCTGACTATTTTATATCATGCATACCTGTATCCTATATGGCAAGTTGCGTAATGGCTATTGCATATTTTTTTAGTTTCTTAAAATGCCTTTCCAGGCAACTGATCAAAGCGGAAAAAACACAGAAATCGAAAAAAATAAAAATCGGCAATTCAACTTGTCTCTCCCATAACGACATGGAGAGAGAGAGATAAAAAATAAACGCTTTCTCAATGAATAGTTTATCGGGAGTTTCGGCCACCAATACTACTCGACAGAACTGGCATGAAAACTCCAAATAAATTGTCGACTCGACAGTTTTTTTCTCTTTCTCGTTTTTTTTTCTTTTTTTTGCAAATGCACGCTTCGATTTTCAGTCCCTTAACGAGCAGAAGTCGTTTCCGGAGATGCGATGAAAAGGCAAATCATATTTTTTAAATTTATCTCTTGGGTTATCTGTGGTTCTGCCTCGATCAACTCGTGGTATATCTGAACTTTCGTGCTATCGAAGTCGAAGCGAGCGTTTTGGATGATGTTATTCAACGCGTTTGGTTGAGACGGCTATCAAGATCGTACAATAATTAATCAAAATGAAAATAACAGTATCAGTTATCTGATTATCTTTTTTTCTTCAAATTTGAGGTCCTTCATGTGATTTTCGTACTGGTTGTCTATATAAATTAATTTTGCATAACCTCCATATAATAATAATAATAATAATAATAATAATAATAATAATAATAATAATAATAATAATAAATAAATTTATCATTTCCTTACCAATATGTAACTTAAATACACAACCTTGTATGTAAGTTAATTATAATAATAATAATAATAATAATAATAATAATAATAATAATAATAATTATAATGATAATAATAATAATAAATTCCCACATCCTTTCCATACGAGTATATGAAAGTTACGACGTCCAGAATAACTAAAATCCAGTTAGATGGAGAGAAAAAGTCTCAACATGGGAACGGGGCAACTCACGTCTCTTTGTATTCCGTCAGGAAAAGGAAACGCCAACAAACTCAGCGCTGAATTTGTCGGGGTTCCTTGCAGGCGAAGTTCTAGAGCTTCCTCGGGAACGATAAAAGGAGAGGAGGTGTTTGAAGAGGACACATTCATGCCCCCGCGGAGTAAATGTATATTGAAGAGATGTTGAAAGATGAGAATACAGGAAGGACAAATATGAATGATTTGGTGATATCAGGGGTGAATAAAAGTACGGATATTGTTGTCGAAAATGACAATGAATAGATGGCATGAGGATGGCCATTGCAAGGTTTGATAATGGAGGGGCGACAGGTGTTGGCAGTATAGCGACTGACGTTGTGGTGGGATGGTGACCTACTTGGCTGACCAGGGTTTGTAAGGTATTTCTTTAGGGTCAAATGACTCCAAGGGATTGGAAATTAGGAAATACATTTTCGGATATAAAAAATTATATGTATAATATATATATATAAATATATATATATATAATATTATATATATATATATATATATATATATATATATATATATATAATATATATATAGTATATATATATATATATAAGCATATACACACAAAAATATGAGTGTGTATGCGTAGATAACAACATGAAATGCAAAAATGAAAGTACATCATGATTTTATATTCGTTCTCTAATTGTCATTCACGCTTTGTCATTTTGAAAGGCAAAAGCATTCTCCACACGTATCCACCTTCAAAAACACCGAACAAATCTACGTGCATTTATTTACACTGATAGTTATACCCCCTGTGCCCGACTTCAAAAATGCCCCCAAGCGTGACGGAGCATGACGCCTACTTTATTCCCATGCTCCTCTGATGCGTGTGACGCATAACCTGAAATTGGGCGCAAACAAAATCAATTAAAATCAGAGCCACGCAAAACTTTGTGATGGGGAACAAACGGTGCAGAAAACGGCAGTTATAAAAAGGCAGAAATGTAATTCGGGCTTTATATGATGCGCGCTTGCGCGTTTGTCTCTGCGTATGAAAATATAAAAGCGTTTGGTTGGTTTCATTAAAAGCGTATTTTTCATTCGGTGTTCGACTCTTTTCGGATAATGATTGTAACCATACATATGTTTTTGTTTTTGTTTTTTAATTAAATGTTTAAAATAAAAGTTAACTTTTTGTTATACGTACTTATAGCGCGTACCTGCATTTGTTTTTATTAAAATTTATTTAGTAATATTTATTGTTTATTATGTATAACCCAGGTTCGATTACTGAATAATCTATTTTCTATATTACCTTAGAAAAAAAGTATACCTCAACATTTTGATAATTGCCTTGATCCCATAGTACACACCAAGCTTACCTGTTCATCAAAGGATGTTCAAACGCCCGACGTCTCTCACCTAGATTTTATTTTCTTGCTTGAATCAAAGACAGAAAACCTAAACCTTCATAAAAAGCAGCACCAATGATTTTTACTGCTTTTAAAGAGCGCCTTTGCTTTGATGCAAGTCAGGCGGTGCCTTGTAAACCAAGTTTGTAATGTCATTAACTCCGAAAGGGACCAGTAACCCAGAGGAGAAATCCAGCGGGACTCGTAAAATCTCTCTCTCTCTCTCTTTCTCATTGACAAATTAGTATTTTTTCTTGATTATGAAAATTACGTCAAATATCCATAATTATCTAACAGGCCACGGCCACCACAAGAAAGCCTCATATAACCTTGAAATAGTCTCTCTCTCTCTCTCTCTCTCTCTCTCTCTCTCTCTCTCTCTCTCTCTCTCGTTATTCCCTCCTTCTGGGGACTTCTATAACTCCCCTCCACTATTCAAATGAGGGCCTATAAATTTAAAGGAAATTAGACTCATCCAAATGAGGATTTCAGTCGTGAAATGGAAATATGTCGAGACTGCTCTCCTGAATTATCTGAAGTCTTCTTCGAGATGGTTATCCAGTTAGCTGAAATGACTAATGATCCCTTCTTGAAAGGGCTGTGAATTATATTATGATTCCCAAGCCTAGATTCTTCCAGGCTTTCAATATACGGGAACTTGCACCTATATGCGTACACATTCACATCCACACACACACATACACACACACACATACACATACATACACACACACACACACATGTATATATATATATATATATATATATATATATATATATATATATATATATATATATATATATATATGTGTGTGTGTGTGTGTGTGTGTGTGTGTGTGTGTGTGTGTGTGATGGTAATTGCTTCATAGCAAAGAAAGATAAAGGAAAGGAGAACGCATTTCCGAGAAGTTCGGCAGCAAGGAGGCTTTCGCGCCACTGTTGGAGGCGCCTATGCTCGCGGCTATTCTAGAATCGGCAGGAGTGTTGTGGATCTCGTCGGGACGTGAGAAACACCGCGATTTCTGATGCAATACCTCGTCTAGATTCATCTAAGAAGTTCTAGAAATCCCTGGAGTCGGTGACGTTCGCCGTAGGCTCCGCCCCCAGAGTGCCGTATAAATACGACGAACGAACTTGGGAGAGCAGTGATCGTAAGAGGAAGAGATCGTAAATAGAGAGATCACCAGTTAGTAAGAGCCACAGATCATATTATCAGTGAGAGATCAGCAGCAGAGATCGTCAGAGAGAGACTAGAGACGAAGGAAGGACCGACGAAGGATCAAAAGAAGAGTTGTTCGGGAGTTGGTTGGATATTGGTCTAGTCGTCTTCAGGAGTGGACGAATTATCTCGTTTTATCTCGACGTCGAGCAGACCGCAGACAAGAAAAGGTCCTGCTAGAGGTTTTGGGTATTTCCTACCTTACAAGTAGACTAGTTCCTGCAATACGGAGTCAAGAGGACGACTGCAATTGCCGCTCTACATTTATGAAGCCAGAGCGTCAAATCGCCAAATCGAGTAGCAAGTATTTGAATTGCGTCACTGTTCC
>NC_061094.1:51516847-51521474 GCF_015104395.2 Macrobrachium nipponense
TAAAATGAAAATTGACTTTCATAATTACCTATTTTAGACATGCCAACCTTCGGTGTGTCATTCAGCAGTTTAAGCAACTATTAGAAAATCATAATTATGAAAATATACCTACACAAAATTATTTCAGTCGAGGCAGCAATTGCTTTTAATTTAACACGTTTAAAAGATGGTTTACTTCCATAATAAACATAAAAATAATGAAATAATATTAATGGAAATTAAACTTAAAATTAACATATAAAAATAATAGAAATGAAGTATGAATAAATTAAGATTAATAAAAATACACCTGAAATTAATAGTTATAAATATAAAAATAATAAAATAACGATTAAAAATAATAAAAAAAATATAATCATATATTAATATACAACTAGTAAAATGATGATAAGTAAATTTAATAATACAAACAATAACTGTAAGAATAAAAATAATCATAAAATTGGAAAAATAATAAATACAATTATTAGTAAAATAATAATGATAATAAAATTCCAATATAAATATAATATAAATGAAAAAAAGAATAACAAAGTAATATTATTAATAATAAAAATGAAAATAATAATATAAATAAAAGTACCAAAATAGAGGTAATAATTTTGTAAAAGAAAATTATTAAAAAAAAATTAATGAATAGAACTAACAATAATAAAATAATAAACATAATAATAACAATAAAAAAGTAAAAATAAAATAAGAATATGATTACAATAAAAATCATAATAATAAAAATAATGAATTTAAATAAAAATATTCAAAATAACAATGAAATTAATGACACAAAAAATAAAAATAATGAAATAATAAGGAAAATAAAAATAAAAATTAAAAAATAATTAAAAGATAACAAAATAAATATAATAAAAATAAAAATAAAAACAATAAAAACAATACTCATAACAATAATAAAAGTAAAAATAAAAAATAAAATGAGAACAATATAAAATTATAAGAATAAAAAACAAGAAACTAAGAATATCAATAAAAAATAATAATAAATATATTAGTAATTTGAATGAAAAATAAAAATGAAATGAATGAAAATAATTCTATAAATTATAAAAATAAAAATAATAATAATAAAAAGTAAATTTAAGGCACATGAAAAATCATAAAAAAATAAATAAACATAATAAAAATAAAAATAATAATAAATAATAAAAAATATTAATGAAACTAATAAAATAATAATTATTATTATTATTTTTAAATAGATATATTTAAAATACAATAAAAATGAAAATAAATTTATTATAAACAAAATAAAAATTATGAAATAATAATAAGTAAAATATACTTAATAAAATAAAATCGAAAATAAAAGTAAGTAATAAAATTAATATAATAAAATATAAATATAAACAATACTAATAACTATAATAAATATAAAAATAAAAATGAAAAATAAAGATTACAACAAAAAAGAATAATAATGAACAGAAAACTAAGAATAATATAAATAAAAAATGAAATAAGAGAAAAGAAAAAATAAAGTAAATATAAATAAAATATAAAAATAAAATAAAATAAAATAAAATATATATAAATTATAAAAATAAAAATAAAATAAATAATTATAATTAACTAAAAATTAAAAAATAATATGCACATAAAATATTAAGAAAAATAAAATAAAAAGATAACAATGAAAATAAAATAATAATATTAAGAAAAATAAAATTAAAAAATAAATAAAGTAATATAAATGAAAATTATAATAATTAAGATAAATAATATTAAAATAAAAATAAAATAAAAATAATACTATATAAGAAAATTAATAAAATAATAATAGTAAAAGTGCAAAATAAAAATAACAGAAATAGATCTAAAAATAATAACAGTAAAGATAATGAAATATTAGTAATAACTTTGATCATAAAAATGTTAATTATAATAAAAGTAAAAACAATAAAAATAAAAGAAAAATATAAATACAATTAAAATAACAATGTAAATTCAAAATGATAATGATGATAACAATAAAGATAAAAATAGTTAAATAATATGCAGTATAGAGAGAGAGAGAGAATAAAAATAAAATAAAAATATAAATAAATTAAAATAATAATATAAATTCAAAATGATAATGATGATAATAATAAAGATAAAAATAGTTAAATAATATGCAGTATCAAGAGAGAGAGAGAGAGAGAGAGAGAGAGGCAGGCGGAATGCTCCGATATCTTTCCTTGTTTTCAAGGAAATGGTTGATAAATTCTCGCCATCTTGACAGATACTTCGCTTCGATCAGCTAGGAAATCTTCCTTTTCGGACTTATGCTTCCAGACCACTGGCCGGTTTCCCTTAACAAGGAAGCGATTTCGAATATATATTTTCCAGATTTGATAAAGCTGCCCAAGAACTCAAACATTTCAGTAATGGAAACGTGGATCACTTTTTTTTAAAGTTCTTGGAAGCCTTTGAATCTTTGCCTTTAAAGTTGGTCGAGACGGAAAGCATCCAAAGTAATAAGCATTTTGAATACGATTACCGATATCTGCCACATTTCAATTACTAAGTATTTGTTAGCTCTGCCTAAATACTTGACGAAATTATGCAAATATTACTGCATCCCATGTTGAATTGTTAGATAGTGCTTCCTTCATTTCAATTATTTTTTGCCATCAATCAATTATTTGCTAAGGTTCCAAATATAGTTCAATTTAAAAAGTTTGCTGCTCAAGCTATGAATTACTTATTAAAACAAAAAATACAATTCCCAAAAAGAATATTTTGCCGTTTGCATTTCTTATATAAACACGCTTTCTATTAAGACTAGATTCCAGTTGGACGAACAACATAATGCCCTATTTTTGCCCGGGACTGATGACGGAAAGAAAACGAAAAGGAAGGAAGAGAAGCGGAGATAAACTGTGGAAGGAAGAAAGGTAACTGGAGTCTAGAAACGGGAAGCAAGAAGATGACTCAGATTTTGGTATTCCTAAAAAGTGGATGAAATAATGCGTTCGTTTTATCCATTTGGCTTCGTAAATATCAATTTCCCTAAATAAACTGACACTTCAATTTCAGTACAATGTTCCCTTCTTCACGGTCGTATAAAAACTGAGTGAAACAATCTCAGGACGGTCTGGAAGCTCTTAGTGGTATGTAAGAATAATGGAATTCAGGTATTCAATCCCTGGAAAATGGCCGTCGGATGCAGAAACATGTTACCTGGACGACACAGGTAGCCAAGAGGAATATTTAGGCACTTCTGATGTCCTTCGAAAAGCGAATGTGTAAAGTGAAAATAACCCTGACGCTGAATGAGAGCCTAGACTTAATCCTACTGATTTTATCATGACCATTGATAAAGATTATTATAACTACTGCATGTTAATTTCTAAACTACCATAAAGGAGGGCGTGTTATCTACCTTATTCACTTTTCTGATTTTAACCCTCATTAAATTCTCTTATTTCCATCCAAACCAATTTAGGTTTAGCATTTTTAAATTAGAAGAGAGAGAGAGAGAGAGAGAGGAGAGAGAGAGAGAGAGAGAGAGTTTCAGCGGTTTTAGAAGTCATTTACATACACGGCCTGCAAACCCATGTAAAGCTGGTCCTTTATAAGTCTGGGTGGAAACAGTTGGAATTTTGTCCGGTTCCAACTGCAAAAGTTTTGGTACTTTATTTTTACTTTCTTCGGAAATGGTGGAATATTGCTTCGCTCTTACTGGCTTTTATGCGTTTGTGTACCTTGGGAGACCTCTCCTAGTTACTTTGCGAAGTCTAAGACCTTATCTTCTTTTTTGTTTTTTCTTTTAAATATGAAGGAAATTTCTGGGGGAATTACAAGCTTTCTTTACCTTACCATAAAACATGATATCAAAATTATGTACATACAGGCATTATAGTACATTATCAATAATCAAAGGCATGCGCTCAAAAATGAATTAATTGAGATTTCTGTCATCCTTGAAATGGACTAGTTTGAATTGAAAGAATGAAAAAATAAAAATCTTGCAACCATGTTTGAGTACCTGGCGAAGAAATTGGTGAAATTAGTTACTACTTACAACCACTATGGAAAAATTACATCTACTTTCAAACCAACCCAATTCTACTTTTTGAAACTGCTTAATGTGCAAACTAGTCGTTTAGGGTAAATCCCTGAGCGACATTTCAGAGAAACTTCTTGAAAAATAAGGGAGAACCTTGAGTCTCATGATCCATTAATTTTTCCCACAAGTTCTTCCAAAATGCCACTCAGGAATGAACTCTAAGGGGCCAATTTACACAAATCACACCCACGGGATCTATATACACGTAGCACATCGCCCTTATCATCACCCGGTTTCGCCTCACTTCTGGCACCGCCAAAAACTCACGTTTATATCCATTCTTTTCTTTTTCCTCTCTGATTCCTTTTCTGCTTCCTTCCTTCCTTCCAGCCTGGCATCAAAGTCCGAGGATGAAAGCGCTGGACAGACAAAATGAAACCCTGGAAAACTCGTAACATCAAAATGGTTGTTCTTCCTTTGTTTTAATTTTTTCATTTTTTATTCTTATTTTTTAAAGATATTTCTCCAAAGGCTACCGAGTCTGGATGTGCGGGAGGAAAGGAAGGAGGTATGCCCCACTGCCTGGATGTGACGCTTTGGGACAGATGAGAAATGTAC
>NC_061094.1:51521974-51526974 GCF_015104395.2 Macrobrachium nipponense
TGAGAAATGTACAAGATATTCTTTTATGAATATATATATATATATATATATATATATATATATATATATATATATATCTGTGTGTGTATGTGCGTGTGTGTACGTACATACGAAACACAACGTTTCTTCTTGTTTTTGTTCATTTTATATCTAAAGCACTCACCACCATGAGGATTATTATTATATTGTTATTATTAAGATCTGCAGCCCAAGTTGTAAAATTCGAACGCTGGGAAACCATTAACTTATATGAAATTTACTCAAGTAAGAATAAAGACGGAGAAGTAAAAAGAAAATGTACGAGAGAGAACTAACTAGGGAAATGCAATGAAATAGAAAAGCTATAAAAACAGTGAAGAAATTCCAAGAGCCCGTTCAGTAAAAAGCACATTTGCACCTACTTTGAACTTTTGATGTTTCGACTACTCACCTAAATGAAAGTGACCGACATAAAGCCATAATATAACAGCAAATGGTTAGAAACTTACAAGAAAAATTTCAATAAAACTGAGGGGTGTTGAACATCACATAAGAGAATGCAGACTTCTATAATCAACAGCTTATTTACCTTAGTCTGGTGGATCGTATCGTTTTGGAAGACCTGAATACAAGGGATAGTAATTGCAGTTATGAAAAGTGTTATGAAGTATGCTCAATGAGGAAATCGAGAGATGGTGGGCAAAGGTTAATAACACTATGACCTGGAGATAAAAATGGTTGTTTTCCTCTGAAAATTGGTCGCAATTATCAAATATGAATAGATGACTATGTTGCCGACATGTAATTAAGTTAGTCTGATAAAAATAGAAACAGAAATCACACAGAGAGATGATAAGCAAAAATGGGCTAAAGCAAAAGAAGTGAAGGTATTTATATATGTATGCATGCAATTATGCATATATATATATATATATATATATATATATATATATATATATATATATATATATATATATATAAATATATATATATAGTATATATATATATATATATATATATATATATATATATATATATATATATATATATATATATATATATATATATATATATACATATATATATATATATATATATATATATATATATATATATATATATATATATATATATATATATATATATATATATATATATATAGATATATATATATATATATATATATATAAATATATATATATATATATATATATATATATATATATATATATATATATATATATATATATATATATATATATATATATATATATATATATATATATATATATATAGTAATTCAGGAATGCCGAAGACACATGGATGTTTTAAAAGAATTATTCATAGAGAAACGTTTTCGCATCATCTGTCTGAAAAATGACAAAATAATAGCATTAAAAATACTAAAAATACACAGGATTCATTAAAATGACAATTAAAAACATTAAAAGACTAAAAATAAGAAGCAAAGTAAAAACAACTGCTCTAACACCAACCTTCATGTAGAAGATAGAATGACAAAAGAGGGAACAACAACCTCCAAAGACGATTATGCCAGATATAGTTGAGCAGAGGAGCAGCCACCGTTTAACGATGGAACGAGTCTTTTAATATATAATGACTCTAAGGTCGTCAGATAATCTGCATCCTTAGAATACGCTAATATGGAAAAGTGCTGCTTCTTGACCTCAATTTTACAATTGATAGCATGATTTTTTATATTTGAATGTTTTGGTCTGCTCAATCTTTGTCCCGTTCTAAAACTCAACCCTAAGTGACTGTAATAACGCATCTGCAACAACCTCTTCGTTGATCCAATATAAGTACCAGGACATCCTGGGCATGTAAACTTATAGACCACATTGGATCTCATGAAGGGCTGCAGATGGTCCTTGAAGCCAAACAAGGAGCCAATTTTACTGGGATTATTTGATATTAATTTTAAATTAATGCACGGTATTTCAGTTTCAATAATTTGTTTCAGTTTATGCGAAAATTTGGAGTTTAAAATACAAGGGATTGAAGCAAACATAAGTTTTTTCGGAACATTAAAAACCGGTGTGGCAGGATGAAAATAATTAGTTCAAAGTTTGTTGATGATTCTAAAAACTAGATCCTTGGGAAATGAATTTTGTTAAAAAAAAAGTAGTTAAAAATTCAATCTCCTTATGAAATATGGCCCAACTGGACGAGTATCTAAGTGCCCTATACACTAAAGTATAGATGGTATTCAATTTAAAATTGGTTTGGAGCACTGTAGAAATTATTTGCAAGACCTGTATAAGTTTTCTTTCTGTAAACGGCAATAGCAAAAACAGAACTAACTCTCGTGATTAAAACATCTAAAAACGGTAAACAATTATCTTTCTCCAATTCCATAGTAAAATTAATGTTAGGGTGTTGCTGATTAATAAAATCTAAAAACAGGGTGGCCTGCCACTGATACTTAAAAAGAACAAAGGTATCGTCTACATACCTTCTGTAAAACAATGGTTTAAAAGACGACGGACAACAATCTAAAAAATTTTGTTCTAAAAAAGACATAAAAAAATTTGCAAATAAAGGTCCTAATGGAGAACCCATAGCAACACCATCTACCTGAGAATACAATTTTTGATTAAAAATAAACATAGAATTTTGCACAGCAAGTTCTAGAAGTTGTTTAAAAAGAGACCTAGTAAAACCATGAAAAGTAAAATTGCCATCTGGGAAAACCTTGTTTAAAATAATCTCTATAGTCTCGTTTAAGGGAACATTCGTAAATAAAGACTCAACATCAAAGCTCGACATATACAGGTCACCATCCTGACTAATGGTTTGGTTTTGAAATTCATAACCATTTTTTAAAATAAAATGACTTGAGGTATACTCGTTAAGGAGAGAAACCAAATATTTCGAAATAGAAAAAGAAGGGCTATTATACGCTGCCATAATAGGTCTTATAGGAATTCCATCTTTATGAATTTTTGGTAGCCCATACAAAATACTGAAAAAAGAACCGGTTACATACAGCTTTTGGTAGGTTTTATCACCAATAATGTTGTCAGTTTTTAATTTCCTTAAAAACCTGTTAATACGATCCTCTCGCTTATAAATGTCTAAAAAGTTAGGATCACCGTGAGCTACAAACTTAGAAGTGTCCGACAGTATGTCTTCAATCTTATTGACATAATCATTCTTATTCAATAATACAACTCCTTTGCCCTTGTCTGGCTTACAGATCACTAGGTCCTCACGTTTCTTAAGTGAAAGCAAAAGTTTCAAATCATCTTTTTTAAAAAACGGAGTCCACGTAACCTTTAATTGTGCATAAGTCTTATGTATAAGAGCAGCCATTTTTTGTTGTAAATTACTCAAGTTTTTTTGCATATTCAAATTAACAAGTCTTTGAAACAGCACCTCCAAAGGGAAATAAAATCTGGCATAGTCAGGTCTATAGGAGGGTAAACAAAAATCAAGCCCGAAAGACAGTAAGAATTCTTCCCTTTTGGACAGTACATAATTGGAAAAATTAAATATACATTGGTTTCTCTGGTCAAACATCGGAATTACAATACCCAAATTCTGCAACTTTCTTTGATGGCGGACAAATATATGAGAAATAAATTCATTTACATAATTATTAAACAATTTCTGAAAGATAAACCGATCAACAAAGGACAAGTCATCAAACAAGAGCCTCCTCAATTGGGTAACTATCTCGTTAAATTTCTGAATAGCCGTCTGTTTCGTAGTAATCTCCTTACGAAGTAGATCTTTCAGGGCTTCTTTGTAGAACTCAGTAGCGTAAAGGGATGTCTTGTACAGTTTGAATGGCGTATATCCGAAATTCGTCCGATTCAAACTGTACAAGACATCCCTTTACGCTACTGAGTTCTACAAAGAAGCCCTGAAAGATTGAGCAAAGATTGAGCAGACCAGAACATTCAAATATAAAACAATCATGCAATCAATTGTAAAATTGAGGTCAAGAAGCAGCACTTTTCCATATTAGCGTATTCTAAGGATGCAGATTATCTGACGACCTTAGAGTCATTATATATTATAAGACTCGTTCCATCGTTAAACGGTGGCTGCTCCTCTGCTCAACTATATCTGGCATAGTCGTCTTTGGAGGTTGTTGTTCCCTCTTTTGTCATTCTATCTTCTTCCCCTGTACCTGAAGGTTGGTCTAACAGCAGTTGTTTTTACTTTGCTTCTTATTTTTAGTCTTTTAATGTTTTTAATTGTCATTTTAATGAATCCTGTGTATTTTTAGTATTTTTAATGTTATTATTTTGTCATTTTTCAGACTGATGATGCACATAGTCATGTGCGAAACGTTTCTCTATGAATAAATCTTTTAAAACATCCATGTGTCTTCGGCATTCCTGAATTGCTGTTTGAGGATCATACTGCGGGTAGTATCTATCTATCTATCTATCTATCTATCTATATCTATACTTACACACACACACACACACACACACACACACACACACACATATATATATATATATATATATATATATATAATATAAAAATATATTATAGACATCATTATATATATATATATATAGATATAGATATATTATATATATATATATATATATACATATATAATATATATATATATACGATATATAATATATATATATATATATATATATATATATATATATATATATATATATATATAAATATATATATATATATATATATTATATATATATATATATATATATATATATATATATATATATATATATATATATGTATATCCTTCATGCTTATTCGTGACCTTTCACACTTCCCGTTATCCACGCGACTCTCAAATACGAGTTAGAAAAAGCTTTTCCAATCCATCAATTATTCTCCATAGTCCCAAGTCTCTTAGGTGTGAAATGACGGGGAGGAGGAGGAGGAGGAGAAATCGTCTCTTTCAACAGCTGGAAAGCAATTTCCTCGCTATTTCACATGCATTGAACTTTCAGAGGATTTCTTTTGACCTGTGCATTACCTTTCCTGATTCTGTTTTTATT
>NC_061094.1:51529474-51536974 GCF_015104395.2 Macrobrachium nipponense
TAAATTTTCATTGAAAACTTGACTCAAAAACGAATGCAGGTACGCGCTATAATTATATATAACAAAAAGTTAACTTTTCAATTAAATGTTTAATAAAAAACAAAGACATATGTGTGGCTACAATCATTATCCGAAAAGAGTCGAACACCGAATGAAAAATACGCTTTTGATGAAACCGACCAAACACTTTTATATTCTCATACGCAGAGACGAACGCGCAAGCGCGCATCATATAAAGCCCGGATTACATTCCTGCCTTTTTATAACTGCCGTTTTCTGCACCGTTTGTTCCCCATCACAAAGTTTTGCGTGGCTCTGATTTTAATTGATTTTGTTTGCGCCCAATTTCAGGTTATGCGTCACACGCATCACATGAGCCCGGGAATAAAGCAGGCGTCATGCTTCGTCATGCGTGGGGGCATTTTTGATGTCGGGCACAGGGGGTATAACTATCAGTGTAAATAAATGCATGTGGATGTGTTCCGTGTTTTAAAGGTTGATACGTGTGGAGAATTCTTTTGTTTTTCAAAATGACAAAGCGTGAATGACAATTAGAGAACGAATATAAAATCATAACGTACTTTCATTTTTGCATTTCATTTTGTTATCTACGTGTTCACACACACACACACACACAAATATATATATATATATATATAATATATATATATATATATATATATATATATATATATATATATATATATATATATATATATACTTCCTTTTCTATCACATCTCCGAAAATGTAATCCTAATACCAACCCCTTGGAGTCGTTTAACCCTCAAGAAATACCTTACAAACCCTGGTCAGGTAAGTCGGTCACCCTCCCACCACAACGTCAGTTGCTATACTGCCAACACCTGTCGCCCCTCCTTTATCAAACCTTGCAATGGCCATCCTCAAACCATCTATTGATTGTCACTTCCCACAACAATACCCGAACTTTTATTCACCCCTGATATCACCAAATCATTCATATTTGTCCTTCCTGTATTTGCATCATTCAACAGCTCTTCAATATACATTTACTCCATGGGCGCATGAGTGTGTCCTCTTCAATCACCTCCTCTCCATTTATCGTTCCCGAGGAAGCTCTAGAACTTCGCCTGCAAGGAACCCCGACAAAGTCAGCGCTGAGTTTGTTGGCGTTTCCTTTTCCTGACGGAATACAAAGAGACGTGAGTTGCCCTGTGAGCATTTCTGCCCTGTCCCACGTTGAGACCTTTTAGATTTTTTTTTTATCACTCTCTCTCCATCGAACTGGATTTTAATTATACCGGACGTCATAACTTGCATAAAGGGATATGTGGTTCATTTGTATACAATTGTAGAAAAGATGTGTTTATTATTATTACTATTAGGAGGAGGAGGAGGAGGAGGAGGGGGAGCAGGAGGAGGTGCAACAAAAAATTGCTTGTATCATTATTATTACTATTATCATCATCATCATCATCATTATTATTATTATTATTATTATTATTATTATTATTATTATTATTATTATTATTATTATTATTATTATTGGGATTATTATTATTACTATTATTATTATTATTATTATTATATTATTATTATTATTATTATTTTTATTTTTTTTATTTATTTTTTTGCTCTATCACAGTCCTCCAATTCGACTGGGTGGTATTTTTAGTGTGGAGTCCGGGTTGCCCCTCCTGCCTCCTTGAGGCTCTTCATTCACTTTTCTTACTATGTGCGCCGTTTCTAGGATCACACTCTTCTGCATGAGTCCTGGAGCTACTTCAGCCTCTAGTTTTTCTAGATTCCTTTTCAGGGATCTTGGGATCGTGCCTAGTGCTCCTATGATTATGGGTACGATTTCCACTGGCATATCCCATATCCTTCTTATTTCTATTTTCAGATCTTGATACTTATCCATTTTTTCCCTCTCTTCCTCTTCAACTCTGGTGTCCCATGGTATTGCGACATCAATGAGTGATACTTTCTTCTTGACTTTGTCAATCAACGTCACGTCTGGTCTATTTGCACGTATCAACCTATCTGTTCTGATACCATAGTCCCAGAGGATCTTTGCCTGTTCGTTTTCTATCACTCCCTCAGGTTGGTGCTCGTACCACTTATTACTGCAAGGTAGCTGATTTTTCTTGCACAGGCTCCAGTGGAGGGCTTTTGCCACTGAATCATGCCTCTTTTTGTACTGGTTATGTGCAAGTGCCGGGCATTCGCTTGCTATGTGGTTTATGGTCTCATTTTTCGTATTGCACTTCCTACACATGGAAGAGATGTTATTTCCGTCTATCATTCTTTGAACATATCTGATTCTTAGGACCTGTTCTTGTGCCGCTGTTATCATTCCTTCAGTTTCCTTCTTTAGCTCTCCCCTCTGTAGCCATTGCCAGGTGTCATCGCTGGCTAGTTCTTTAGTCTGTCTCATGTATTGTCCGTGCATTGGTTTGTTGTGCCAGTCCTCTGTTCTGTTTGTCATTGTCCTGTCTCTGTATATTTCTGGGTCTTCGTCTACTTTTATTAGTCCTTCTTCCCATGCACTCTTTTGCCACTCGTCTTCACTGGTATTCAGATATTGCCCCAGTGCTCTGTTCTCGATGTTGACGCAGTCATCTATACTTAGTAGTCCTCTCCCTCCTTCCTTTCGTGTTATGTATAGTCTGTCCGTATTTGCTCTTGGGTGTAGTGCTTTGTGTATTGTCATATGTTTCCTGGTTTTCTGATCTATGCTGCGGAGTTCTGCCTTCGTCCATTCCACTATTCCTGCGCTGTATCTGATTACTGGCACTGCCCATGTGTTTATGGCTTTTATCATATTTCCGGCGTTGAGTTTTGACTTGAGTATCGCCTTGAGTCTCTGCATATATTCTTTCCTGATCGTGTCCTTCATCTCTTGGTGTTTTATATCCCCTCCTTCCATTATTCTCAGGTATTAGTATCCAGTCTCATCAGTGTTTGATGTTGCTCCCATCTGGTAGCTTTATCCCTTCAGTTCTCGTTACTTTGCCTTTTTATATGTTGACTAAGGCACATTTTTCTATTCCAAACTCCATCCTGATGTCCCCAGATACAATCCTTACAGTCTGGATTAGGGTATCTATTTCCTTGATGCTCATACCATACAACTTGATGTCGTCCATGAACATCAGATGGTTGATTCTGTTGCCTCTTTTCTAGAGTTGGTACCCGGCATCCATCTTCTGTAGTACTTTTGTCATGGGAATCATGGCTACTACGAAGAGTAGTGGGGACAGTGAGTCGCCCTGAAAGATCCCTCTCCTGATATTAACCTCTGCTAGTCTTTTTCCAGAGCTTGTAAGTATTGTATTCCATTTGCGCATTGTATTTTTGAGGAAGCTGGTGGTGATTTCCTCTGCCCCATATATTTTCAGGCATTCTATTAGCCATGTGTGTGGTATTATTATTATTATTATTTTTTTTTTCATTAAATATTCTAAAAAAAACAATGCTAGATACAGGAACCTCTTTGGACAATGACACGACCGAGCCATCTCCGCCGTGAAAAGGAATATCTGAAACTCGTGCCCTGGAACTTTTCTGGAATATCTTCTGGAACTTTTCTATACCGTGTCGGTCTTTCCACAAACGAGTTCGGCGGGGAGAAAAAAAGTTTATTAGACGATATCCATCGCGGAAACTCATGATCATTGCTTCTAAAGACTTAATACGAGTAGCTTCTTCTAACTTCATCTAGACTCGCAAACGAAAAGGGAGAAATTGCCCCGGAATTAATGGAAATTGCTGTCCTTTGAGACCATTCTTTTCCCCGGTCCCAACAAGAGTTAAATGACTCGAATGCGAGACAGAGAGAGAGAGAGAGAGAGAGAGAGAGAGAGGTAAGCAATTCACTTGTACACTACTATGAACCTGTACGTAACGGGGGGGAAACGAAGCGAGAAAGGAAAGAGAAAGGAAAGAAAAATAATTGAAAGGAAGGATAAAGCAAAAGGGAAAGGAAGGGAAAGGAAATAGTATAAGCAAAAAGGAAAGGGAAGAGAAAGGAAAGAGAAAGCATAGGAAAGGAAAGCTAAAGGAAAGAGAAAAGAATAAAGAAAGGAAAAAGAAAGGAAAGGGACAGCAAAAAAAAGAGAAAGCATAAAAGAAAGGAAAAGTAACGAAAGAGAAAGCAAGAGAGAGAGAGAGAGAAGAGAGCGAGAGATAAGAGAGAGATAGAGAGGAGAGAGAGAGAGAAGGACACCGTCCGAATTTACAATTCCACGTTCTTTCTGACTCCTCTCGTATGAGAAAAGTTGACTTTAACTTCATAATCCAATTACTTGGATAGTTTCTTTACGACTGGGCATTCGGGGCGACTATGCCCATGTCGTTTAAAGTTCGTGACGTCATAGTTTGAGTTCGGAGAAGAACACAGGAATTCGTCATCCTTGGATAAAGGAAAATTTAGAAGAACTTTAAGGAATTCTAAAGAATTCTTCTGTCTTAGAATAGATACAATGACGAAAAGAAATAGAAAATGATTTGTATTGCGTATTTCTGCTTTCCTAGGAATTATTGAATAGAAATATAACGGATATTAAATCTTAGGTGGGGTAGGTGTAGTATTATTGACTAATCTCTATCAAAATATTTTATATAAAGCTTTTCCAACATTACATTGTTTTTCTATTTATCTTCTTAATCGCTGCTCGACAATGATTTGAGTTATTGAAACTGAGGTACTTTATAATTTATGGTAATTGCTGGTGGGGTTTGGGGAGGAGGAGGAGGTTTATAAAGAATTAAATGGAGAAAATCTAGTGAACGATTACATAGTGCAATAAAATGTGTTAATGGAAAGCCGAAGTATGAAAAGATAAGGGTGTTTCACAAAGTGGCTGTCTTTGAGCATTTAACATTTTCTCTCTCTCTCTCTCTCGATATATATATATATATATATATATATATATATATATATATATATATATATATATATACATATATATATATATATATATATATATATATATATGTGTGTATATATATATATACATATATATATATATATATATATTTATATATATATATATATATATATATATATATATATATATATATATATATATATATATAGGAGCTTCAGAAGGTGTCCATGATACAACGATTAAAAGGAATCAGGTTTATTTACAACGAAACGTTTCGCACATAAAACTTCTGTGCATCATCAGTCTGTAAAAGAGCAAAGAGACACATAAATAACATTCAATGATAAAAAAGGAACTCACAAATATTAAAATGGTCTTAAAAATTAAAAATTAAAGTAAAAACAAACAAAGGAAAGGTAAAGAGAGAGAGCAACCCAAACACCAACCGTCCATAATGTAGAGAGAAGATGGAATGACTAAAAAACCAGTTGACGAAGACGACGTCAACTATGCCAGGTATAGAGTTGCTGAGGAGGTATTGCTATTGAGTGAAGGACAAGTTTCTTAATGTATAACGACTCGAGGGTAGTTAGGTGGTCAGGATTTTTGACATAATCTATTATTTTGAATTGTTCTTTTTTTATTTCGATTTTGCAATTAGAAGCGTGGTTCCTGATATTGGAAAATTCAGGCTGTTTTATTTTCTGACCAGTACGGAAGCTGAAACCCAGATGGCTACAATATCTGACCCTCAGCAGCCTCCGAGTCGATCCAACGTGAGAGCCCGGACTTCCAGGGCAAATAAATTTATATATGACGTTGGATCTCATGAAGGGCTGAAGGCGGTCTTTAAGTTAAAGAAGGAGCCTATTGTACAGGGATTATTTGTTATAAGTTTGACTCTGAGACAAGGAATCTCTTGTTCAATAATTCGTGCGAGATTGGACGAGAATTTGAAGTCAGGCATATATGGGATAGTTGCATAAAACAGTTTCTTAGGAACATCAAAATTAGGCAATGGTGGATGAAAAAATTTGGCAAGTATTTGATTGATCATTCTAAAAACTATTTCTTGTGGGAATGAATTGGACTTGAAAAAGCTTAATAAAAACGTGATCTCATCATGAAAAATCTTCCAAGAAGATGAATATTTCAGGGCTCTATTGACTAATGTGTGAATGGTATTAAGTTTAAAAGATCGTTGACATGAGCTATAAAAATTATTAGTTAGTCCTGTAAAGGTACGTTTTCTGTAAACGGACGTGGCAAATTCAGAATTGGTTCTTGTTATTTTCAAATCCAGGTAAGGTAAAATTCCCTCATTTTCGACTTCCATTGTAAAATTAATATTTGGATGAATATTGTTAATGAAATCTAAAAACAAAGAAACATTGCAAGGGTGTTGAAATAATGCAAAGGTATCATCAACGTATCTACGGTAAAGTGAAGGTTTAAAGTTGAGATCACACTGGTTTAAAAATTTCGATTCTAAGTCCGACATAAAAAAATTGGCAAAAATTGGGCCTAGAGGAGATCCCATGGCAACTCCATCGACCTGCGAATAGAGTCGCTTATTAAATATGAACATCGAGTCTTGCACAGCAAGATCGAGTAATTGTTTAAAAATAGTTCGGTTAAAACCATGAAAGATTGTATCATCATTAATAAAAATCTTGTTCAGTATAATATTAATCGTCTCATTAAGTGGATCGTTTGTGAAGAGAGATTCCACATCAAAACTGACCATATAATAGTCCCCATCTTGTCTAGTGATTATTTGTTGAAATTCAAGCCCATTTTTCAAAGTAAACTCGCTATTGCTGTATTCAGAGAGAAGTCCAGCCAAAAATTTAGAGATGGAAAAAGCAGGATTGTTGTAGGCAGCCATAATTGGTCTTAAAGGTAGATCAGGTTTATGAATTTTCGGTTGTCCATAGAGTATGCTGAACGAGGAACCGGTAACAAAAAGCTGTTGATAGGTTGTTTCATTTATAATATTTTCACTTTTGATTTTCCTCAAGAATCTATTGATTTTATCTTCCCTTTTAAAAACTTCTAAAAAAGTAGGTTCACCATGGGACATAAACTTGGTACTGTCATGGTGAACCTACTCTTTTAGAAGTTTTTAAAAGGGAAGATAAAATCAATAGATTCTTGAGGAAAATCAAAAGTGAAAATATTATAAATGAAACAACCTATCAACAGCTTTTTGTTACCTGATCTACCTTTAAGACCAATTATGGCTGCCTACAACAATCCTGCTTTTTCCATCTCTAAATTTTTGGCTGGACTTCTCTCTGAATACAGCAATAGCGAGTTTACTTTGAAAAATGGCTTGAATTTCAACAAATAATCACTAGACAAGATGGGACTATTATATGGTCAGTTTTGATGTGGAATCTCTCTTCACAAACGTTCCACTTAATGAGACGATTAATATTATACTGAACAAGATTTTTATTAATGATGATACAATCTTTCATGGTTTTAACCGAACTATTTTTAAACAATTACTCGATCTTGCTGTGCAAGACTCGATGTTCATATTTAATAAGCGACTCTATTCGCAGGTCGATGGAGTTGCCATGGGATCTCCTCTAGGCCCAATTTTTGCCAATTTTTTTATGT